>NW_027458513.1:0-87192 GCF_050624435.1 Tenrec ecaudatus | reverse complement strand
AAGGGCCCTCTATTTAACCTAGATAGTCCAAGTGCCCGCTAGGGGACGTACATACTCCAAGTGCCCGCTAGGTAACCTAGATAGTCTAAGGGCCCGCTAGTTAACCTACATAGTCCAACTGCCCGATAGGGAACCTAAAGTCCAAGATCCCGCTAAGGGACGAACATAGTCCAAGTGCCCGCTAGGGAACCTACATAGTCCAAGTGCCCGCTAGGTAACCTAGATCGTCCAAGTGCCCGCTAGTTAACCTACATAGTCCAAGTGCCCGCTGAGGAACCTACATAGTCCAAGTGTCCGAAAGGGAACCTACGTATTCCAAGTGCCCATTAGGGCACCTAGATAGTCCAAGTGCCCATAGGGAACCTATATCGTCCAAGTGCCCTCTAGGGAACTTACATAGTCAAAGTGCCAGCTAGGGAACCTGCATTGTACAAGTGCCCTCTAGTTAACCTAGATAGTCCAAGTGCCCGCTAGGTAACCTAGATAGTCGAAGGGCCCGCTAGTTAACCTACATAGTCCAAGTGCCCGATAGGGAACCTACATAGTCCAAGTGCCCAATGAGGAACCTACATAGTCCAAGTGCCCGATAGGGAATCTTCATATTCCAAGTGCCCGTTAGGGAACCCAGATTGTCCAAGTGCCCATAGGGAACCTATATAGTCCAAGTTCCCTCTAGGGAAGCTACATATTCATAGTGCCCGCTAGGGAACCTGCATTGTCCAAGTGCCCGCTAGTTAACCTAGATCGTCCAAGTGTCCGCTAGTAAACCTACATAGTCCAAGTTCCCGTTAGGTAACCTAGATAGGCCAAGTGCCCGCTAGTTAACCTACATAGTACAATGGCTCGCTAGTTGACTTAGTAGTCCAAGTGCCCGCTAGTTAACCTAGATAGTCAAAGTGCCCGCTAGTTAACCTAAGTAGTACAAATGTCCAATAGGGATCCTACATAATCCAAGTGCCCGATAGGTAACCTAGATATTCCAAGTTCCGGTTTGCCAACCTAGATAGTCCAAGTGCCCGCTAGGTAACCTATACTGTCCAAGTGCCCGCTAGGTTACTTACATAGTCCAAGTGCACGTTCGTTAACTTAGATAGTCCAAGTCGCGGTAGGTAACCAACATAGTCTAAGGGCCGCTAGGTAACCTATATAGTCCAAGTGCCCGCTAGTTAACCTATAGTCCAAGTGTCCTCTAGGTAACTTAAACAGTCCAAGTGCCCGCTAGGTTACCTGCATAGTCCAAGTGCCCGTTAGGTAACCTAGATAGTCCAAGTGCCCGCTAGGTAACCTCCATAGTCCAAGTGCCCGCTAGGTAACATCCATAGTCCAAGTGCCCGTTCGTTAACCTAGATAGTCCAAGTTCCTGTTAGCTAACCTACATAGTCCAAGTGCCCGTTCGTTAACCTAGATAGTTCAAGTGCCTGCTAGGTAACCTACATAGTCCAAGTGCCCGTTTGCTAACCTAGATCGTCAAAGGGCCCGCTAGTTAACCTACATAGTCCAAGGGCCCTCTAGTTAACCTAGATAGTCCAAGTGCCCGCTAGTTAACCTACATTGTCCATGTCCCTGATGGGGAACCTACATAGTCCAAGTATCCGCTAGGTAACCTACATAGTCCAAATGCCCACTAGTAAAGTACGTAGTCCAAATGCCCGTTAGGTAACCTAGATAGTCCAAATGCCCGCTAGGGAACCTACATAGCCCAAGTGCCCGCTAGGTAACCTACATAGTCCAAATGCCCGCTAGAAACCTACATAGTCCAAGTGCAAGAAGGGAACCTACATAATCCAAGTGCCCACTAGGGAACCTACATAGTCCAAATGCCCGTTAGGTAACCTAGATAGTCCAAATGCCCGCTAGGGTACCCACATAGTCTAAGTGCCCGCGAGGTAACCTACATTGTCCAAGTGCCCATTCATTAACCTAGATTTTCCAAGTGCCCTCTAGGTAACCTAGACTGTCCAAGTGCCCGCTTGGTTACCTACATAGTCCACGTGACCGTTCGTTTACCTAGATAGTACAAGAGCCCGCTAGTTAACCTACATAGTCCAAGGGCCCGCTAGTTAACCTAGATAGTCCAAGTGCCCGATAGTTAACCTACATTGTCCAAGTCCCTGATGGGGAACCTACATAGTCCAAGTATCCGCTAGGTAACCTACATAGTCCAAATGCCCCCAAGTAACGTACATAGTCCAAGTGCCCGTTAGGTAACCTAGATAGTCCAAATGCCCGCTAGGGAACCCACATAGTCCAAGTGCCCGTTAGAGAACTTACATAGTCAAAGCCCTGCTAGGGAACCTACATAGTCCAAGTGCCCGCTAGGTAACCTAGATAGTCCAAGTACCCGTTAGCTAACCTAGATAGTCCAAGTGCCCGCTAGTTAACCTACATAGTCCAAGGGCCCTCTAGTTAACCTAGATAGTCCAAGTGCCCGCTAGTTAACCTACATTGTCCATGTCCCTGATGGGGAACCTACATAGTCCAAGTATCCGCTAGGTAACCTACATAGTCCAAATGCCCACTAGTAAAGTACGTAGTCCAAATGCCCGTTAGGTAACCTAGATAGTCCAAATGCCCGCTAGGGAACCTACATAGCCCAAGTGCCCGCTAGGTAACCTACATAGTCCAAATGCCCGCTAGAAACCTACATAGTCCAAGTGCAAGAAGGGAACCTACATAATCCAAGTGCCCACTAGGGAACCTACATAGTCCAAATGCCCGTTAGGTAACCTAGATAGTCCAAATGCCCGCTAGGGTACCCACATAGTCTAAGTGCCCGCGAGGTAACCTACATTGTCCAAGTGCCCATTCATTAACCTAGATTTTCCAAGTGCCCTCTAGGTAACCTAGACTGTCCAAGTGCCCGCTTGGTTACCTACATAGTCCACGTGACCGTTCGTTTACCTAGATAGTACAAGAGCCCGCTAGTTAACCTACATAGTGCAAGGGCCCGCTAGTTAACCTAGATAGTCCAAGTGCCCGCTAGTTAACCTACATTGTCCAAGTCCCTGATGGGGAACCTACATAGTCCAAGTATCCGCTAGGTAACCTACATAGTCCAAATGCCCCCAAGTAACGTACATAGTCCAAGTGCCCGTTAGGTAACCTAGATAGTCCAAATGCCCGCTAGGGAACCCACATAGTCCAAGTGCCCGTTAGAGAACTTACATAGTCAAAGCCCTGCTAGGGAACCTACATAGTCCAAGTGCCCGCTAGGTAACCTAGATAGTCCAAGTACCCGTTAGCTAACCTAGATAGTCCAAGTGCCCGCTAGGTAACCTACATAGTCCAAGTGCCCGCTAGGTAACCTCCATAATCCAAGTGCCCGTTCATTAACCTAGACAGTCCAAGTTCCTGTTAGCTAACCTACATAGTCCAAGGGCCCGTTCGTTAACCTAGATTGTTCAAGTGCCCGCTAGGTAACCTAGACAGTCCAAGTGCCTGCTAGGTAACCTACATAGTCCAAGTGCCCGCTAGGGACCTACATAGTCCAAGTTCCCGTTAGTTAACCTAGATAGTCAAAGTGCCTGCTAGGTAACCTAGATAGTCCAAATGCCCGCTAGGATACCCACATAGTCCAATTGCCCGATAGGGAACCAACATAGTCCAAGTGCCCGCTAAGGGACCTACATAGTCCAAGTGCCCGTTAGGGAACCTGCATAGGCCAAGTGCCCTCTAGGGAACCTGCATCGTCCAAGTGCCCGCCAGTTAACATAGATAGTCTAAGTTCCCGCTAGGTAACCTAGATAGTCCAAGTGCCCGCTAGTTAACATAGATCGTCCAAGTGCCCGCTAGTTAACCTACATAGTCCAAGGTCCGTTAGTTAACCTAGATAATCCAAGTGCCCTCTAGTTAACCTACATAGTCCAAGGGCCCTCTAGTTAACCTCGATAGTCCAAGTGCCCGCTAGGGGACGTACATAGTCCAAGTGCCCGCTGGGCAACCTAGATAGTCCAAGTGCCCGCTAGATAACCTACATAGTCCAAGTGCCCGCTGAGGAACCTACATAGTCCAAGTGTCCGAAAGGGAACCTACGTATTCCAAGTGCCCGTTAGGGCACCTAGATAGTCCAAGTAACCATAGGGAACCTATATAGTCCAAGTGCCCTCTAGGGAAGCTACATAGTCAAAGTGCCCGCTAGGGAACCTGCATTGTCCAAGTGCCCGCTAGTTAACCAAGATCGTCCAAGTGTCCGCTAGTAAACCTACATAGTCCAAGTTCCCGTTAGGTAACCTAGATAGGCCAAGTGCCCGCAAGGTAACCTACATAGTCCAAGTGCCCGCTAGGTAACCTAGATATTCCAAGTTCCGGTTTACTAATCTAGATAGTCCAAGTGCCCGCTAGGTAACCTACATAGTCCAAGTGCCCATTCGTTAACCTAGATAGTCCAAGTGCCCGCTAGGTAACCTATACTGTCCAAGTGCCCGCAAGGTTACCTACATAGTCCAAGTGCACGTTCGTTAACTTAGATAGTCCAAGTCGCGCTAGGTAATCTACATAGTCCAAAGGCCCGCTAGGTAACCTATATAGTCCAAGTGCCCGCTAGTTAAACTATAGTCCAAGTGCCCGCTAGGTAACCTACATATTCCAAGTTCCCGCTAGGTAACCAAGATAGTCCAAGTGCCCGTTACCTAACCTAGATATTCCAAGTGCCCGTTAGGTTACCTACATAGTCCACGTGCCGGTTCTTTAACCTACATAGTCCAAGTGCCCGCTAGGTAACCTACATAGTCCAAGTACCCGCTAATTAACCTATATAGTCCAAGTGCCCGCTAGGGAACCTGCATCATCCAAGTGCCCGCTAGTTAATCTAGATATTCCAAGTGCCCGCTAGTTAACCTACATAGTCCAAGGGCCCTCTAGTTAACCTAGATAGTCCAAGTGCCCACTAGGGGAAGTACATAGTCCAAGTGTCCGCTAGGTAACCTAGATAGTCTAAGGGCCCGCTAGTTAACCTACATAGTCCAACTGCCCGATAGGGAATCTACATAGTCCAAGCGTTCGCTAAGGGACGAACACAGTCCAAGTGCCCGCTAGGGAACCTACATAGTCCAAATGCCCGCTAGGTAACCTAGATAGTCCAAGTGCCCGCTAGTTAACCTACATAGTCCAAGTGCCCGCTGAGGAACCTACATAGTCCATGTGTCCGAAAGGGAACCTATGTATTCCAAATGCCCATTAGGGCACCCAGATAGTCCAAGTGCCCATAGGGAACCTATATAGTCCAAGTGCCCTCTAGGGAACTTACATAGTCAAAGTGCCCGCTAGGGAACCTGCATTTTACAAGTGCCCTCTAGTTAACCTAGATAGTCCAAGTGCCCGCTAGGTAACCTAGATAGCCCAAGGGCCTGCTATTTAACCTACATAGTCCAACGGCCCTCTAGTTAACCTAGATAGTCCAAGTGCCCGCTGGAGGACGTACATAGTCCAAGTGCCCGCTAGGTAACCTAGATAGTCTACGGGCCCGCTAGTTAACCTACATAGTCCAACTGCCCGATAGGGAATCTACATAGTCCAAGTGCCCGCTAAGGGACGAACATAGTCCAAGTGCCCGCTAGGGAACCTGCATAGTCCAAGTGCCCGATAGGTAACCTAGATAGTCCAAGTGCCCGCTAGTAAACCTACATAGTCCAAGTGCCCACTGAGGAACCTCCATAGTCCAAGTGTCCGAAAGGGAACCTACGTATTACAAGTGCCCATTTGGGCACCTAGATACTCCAAGTGCCCATAGGGAACCTATATAGTCCAAGTGCCCTCTAGGGAACCTACATAGTCAAAGTGCCCGCTAGGGAACCTGCATTGTACAAGTGCCCGCTAGTTAACCTAGATAGTCAAAGTGCCCGCTAGTTAACCTAAGTAGTACAAATGTCCAATAGGGATCCTACATAGTCCAAGTGCCCGCTAGGTAACCTAGATATTCCAAGTTCCAGTTTGCTAACCTAGATAGTCCAAGTGCCCGCTAGGTAACCTACATAGTCCAAGTGCCCATTTGTTAACCTAGATAGTCCAAGTGCCCGCTAGGTAACCTATACTGTCCAAGTGCCCGCTAGGTTACTTACATAGTCCAAGTGCACGTTCGTTAACTTAGATAGTCCAAGTCGCGGTAGGTAACCAACATAGTCCAAGGGCCGCTAGGTAACCTATATAGTCCAAGTGCCCGCTAGTTAACCTATAGTCCAAGTGCCCTCTAGGTAACCTACATATTCCAAGTTCCCGCTAGGTAACCTGTAGTCCAAGTGCCCGTTACCTAACCTAGATAGTCCAAGTGCCCGTTAGGTTACCTATATTGTCCAAGTGCCCGCTAGTTAACCTACATAGTCCAAGGTCCGCTAGTTAACCTAGATATTCCAAGTGCCCGCTAGTTAACCTACATAGTCCAAGGGCCCTCTAGTTAACCTAGATAGTCCAAGTGACCGCTAGAAGACGTACATAGTCCAAGTGCCCGCTAGGTAACCTAGATAGTCTAAGGGCCCGCTAGTTAACCTACATAGTCCAACTGCCCGATAGGGAACCTACATAGTCCAAGTGCCCGCTAAGGGACGAACATAGTCCAAGTGCCCGCTAGGTAACCTACATAGTCCAAGGGTCACTAGGTAACCTATAGTCCACGTGCCCTCTAGGTAACCTACATATTCCAAGTTCCCGCTAGGTAACCTAGATAGTCAAAGTGCCCGTTACCTAACCTAGATAGTCCAAGTGCCCGTGAGGTTACCTACATAGTCCACGTGCCCGTTCGTTAACCTAGATAGTACAATTGCCAGCTAGGTAACCTACATAGTCCAAGAGCCGGCAGGTAACTTAGACAGTTCAAGTGCCCGCTAGGTTACCTGCATAGTCCAAGTGCCCGTTAGGTAACCTAGATAGTCCAAGTGCCCGCTAGGTAACCTACATAATCCAAGTGCCCGCTAGGTAACCTAGATAGTCCAAGTACCCGTTAGCTAACCTAGATAGTCCAAGTGCCCGCTAGGTAACCTCCATAGTCCAAGTGCCCGCTAGGTAACCTCCATAGTCCAAGTGCCCACTAATTTACTTATATAGTCCAAGTGCCCGCTGAGGAAACTGCATCATTCAAGTGCCCGCTAGTTAATCTAGATAGTCCAAGTGCCCGCTAGTTAACCTAGATAGTCCAAGTGCCCGCTACTTAACCTAGATCGTCCAAGTGCCCGCTAGTTAACCTACATAGTCCAAGGTCCGCTAGTTAACCTAGATATTCCAAGTGCCCCTTAGTTAACCTACATAGTCAAAGGGCCCTCTAGTTAACCTAGATAGTCCAAGTGCCCGCTAGGGGACATACATAGTCCAAGTGCCCGCTATGTAACCTAGATAGTCTAAGGGCCCGCTAGATAACCTACATAGTACAACTGCTCGATAGGGAACCTACATAGTCCAAGTGCCCGCTAAGGGACGAACATAGTTCAAGTGCCCGCTAGGGAACCTACAAAATCCAAGTGCCCGCTAGGTAACCTAGATAGTCCAAGTGCCCGCTAGTTAACCTACATAGTCCAAGTGCCCGCTGAGGAACCTACATAGTCCAAGTGTCCGAAAGGGAACCTACGTATTCCAAGTGCCCATTAGGGCACCTAGATAGTCCAAGTGCCCATAGGGAACCTATATCGTCCAAGTGCCCTCTAGGGAACCTACATAGTCAAAGTGCCCGCTAGGGAACCTGCATTGTACAAGTGCCCTCTAGTTAACCTAGATAGTCCAAGTACCCGCTAGGTAACCTAGATAGTCCAAGGGCCCGCTAGTTAACCTACAAAGTCCAAGTGCCCGATAGGGAACCTACATAGTCCAAGTGCCCAATGAGGAACCTACATAGTCCAAGTGCCCGATAGGGAATCTTCATATTCCAAGTGCCCGTTAGGGAACCCAGATAGTCCAAGTGCCCATAGGGAACCTACATAGTCCAAGTGCCCTCTAGGGAAGCTACATATTCATAGTGCCCGCTAGGGAACTTGCATTGTCCAAGTGCCCGCTAGTTAACCTAGATCGTCCAAGTGTCCGCTAGTAAACCTACATAGTCCAAGTTCCCGTTAGGTAACCTAGATAGGCCAAGTGCCCGCTAGTTAACCTACATAGTACAATGGCCCGCTAGTTGACATAGATAGTCTAAGTGCCCGCTAGTTAACCTAGATAGTCAAAGTGCCCGCTAGTTAACCTAAGTAGTACAAATGTCCAATAGGGATCCTACATAGTCCAAGTGCCCGCTAGGTAACCTAGATATTCCAAGTTCCGGTTTGCTAACCTAGATAGTCCAAGTGCCCGCTAGGTAACCTACATAGTCCAAGTGCCCATTCGTTAACCTAGATAGTCCAAGTGCCCGCTAGGTAACCTATACTGTCCAAGTGCCCGCTAGGTTACTTACATAGTCCAAGTGCACGTTCGTTAACTTAGATAGTCCAAGTCGCGGTAGGTAACCAACATAGTCCAAGGGCCGCTAGGTAACCTATATAGTCCAAGTGCCCACTAGTTAACCTATAGTCCAAGTGCCCTCTAGGTAACCTACATATTCCAAGTTCCCGCTAGGTAACCTATAGTCCAAGTGCCCGTTACCTAACCTAGATAGTCCAAGTGCCCGTTAGGTTACCTATATTGTCCAAGTGCCCGCTAGTTAACCTACATAGTCCAAGGTCCGCTAGTTAACCTAGATATTCCAAGTGCTTGCTAGTTAACCTACATAGTCCAAGGGCCCTCTAGTTAACCTAGATAGTCCAAGTGACCGCTAGAAGACGTACATAGTCCAAGTGCCCGCTAGGTAACCTAGATAGTCTAAGGGCCCGCTAGTTAACCTACATAGTCCAACTGCCCGATAGGGAACCTACATAGTCCAAGTGCCCGCTAAGGGACGAACATAGTCCAAGTGCCCGCTAGGGAACCTGCATAGTCCAAGTGCCCGCTAGGTAACCTAGATAGTCCAAGTGCCCGCTAGTTAACCTACATAGTCCAAGTGCCCGCTGTGGAACCTACATAGTCCAAGTGTCCGAAAGGGAACCTACGTATTCCAAGTGCCCATTAGGGCACCTAGATATTCCAAGTGCCCATAGGGAACCTATATCTTCCAAGTGCCCTCTAGGGAACCTACATAGTCAAAGTGCCCGCTAGGGAACTTGCATTGCACAAGTGCCCTCTAGTTAACCTAGATAGTCCAAGTGCCCGCTAGGTAACCTAGATAGTCCAAGGGCCCGCTAGTTAACCTACATAGTCCAAGTGCCCAATGAGGAACCTACATAGTCCAAGTGCTCGATAGGGAATCTTCATATTCCAAGTGCCCGTTAGGGAACCCAGATAGTCCAAGTGCCCGCTAGGTAACCTCCATAGTCCAAGTGCCCGCTAGGTAACCTCCATAGTCCAAGTGCCCGTTCGTTAACCTAGATAGTCCAAGTTCCTGTTAGCTAACCTACATAGTCCAAGTGCCCGTTCGTTAACCTAGATAGTTCAAGTGCCCGCTAGGTAACCTAGACAGTCCAAGTGCCTGCTAGGTAACCTACATAGTCCAAGTGCCCGTTTGCTAACCTAGATCGTCAAAGGGCCCGCTAGTTAACCTACATAGTCCAAGGGCCCGCTAGTTAACCTATATAGTCCAAGTGCCCGCTAGTTAACCCTCATTGTCCAAGTCCCTGATGGGGAACCTACATAGTCCAAGTATCCGCTAGGTAACCTACATACTCCAAATGCCCGCTAGTAACGTACATAGTCCAAGTGCCCGTTAGGTCACCTAGATAGTCCAAATGCCCGCTAGGGAACCCACATAGCCCAAGTGCCCATTAGAGAACTTACATAATCAAAGCCCTGCTAGGGAACCTCCATAGTCCAAGTGCCCGCTAGGTAACCTCCATAGTCCAAGTGCCCGTTCGTTAACCTAGATAGTCCAAGTTCCTGTTAGCTAACCTACATAGTCCAAGTGTCCGTTCGTTAACCTAGATAGTTCAAGTGCCCGCTAGGTAACCTAGACAGTCCAAGTGCCTGCTAGGTAACCTACATAGTCTAAGTGCCCGCTAGGGACCTACATAGTCCAAGTGCCCGCTAGGTAACCTACATAGTCCAAGTGCCCGTTAGTTAACCTAGATAGTAAAAGTGCCTGCTAGGTAACCTAGATAGTCCAAATGCCTGCTAGTGTACACACATAGTCCAACTGCCCGATAGGGAACCAACATAGTCCAAGTGCCCGCTAAGGGACCGACATAGTCCAAGTGACCGCTAGGGAACCTACATAGTCCAAATGCCCGTTAGGGTACCCACAGAGTCCAACTGCCCGAAAGGGAACCAACATAGTCCAAGTGCCCGCTAAGGGACCTACATAGTCCAAGTGCCCGTTAGGGAACCTACATAGTCCAAGTGCCCTCTAGGGAACCTGCATCGTCCAAGTGCCCGCCAGTTAACATAGAGAGTCTAAGTTCCCGCTAGTTAACCTAGATAGTCCAAGTGCCGCTAGTTAATCTAGATCGTCCAAGTGCCCGCTAGTTAACCTACATAGTCCAAGGTCCGTTAGTTAACCTAGAGAGTCCAAGTTCCCTCTAGATAGCCTACATAGTCCAAGGGCCCTCTAGTTAACCTCGATAGTCCAAGTGCCCGCTAGGGGACGTACATAGTCCAAGTGCCCGCTGGACAACCTAGATAGTCCAAGTGCCCGCTAGTTAACCTACATAGTCCAAGTGCCCGCTTGTTAACCTACATAGTCCAAGTGTCCGAAAGGGAACCTACGTATTCCAAGTGCCCGTTAGGGCACCTAGATAGTCCAAGTAACCATAGGGAACCTATATAGTCCAAGTGCCCTCTAGGAAAGCTACATAGTCAAAGTGCCCGCTAGGGAACCTGCATTGTACAAGTGCCCGCTAGTTAACCTAGAAAGTCCAAGTGCCCGCTAGGTAACCTAGATACTCGAAGGGCCCGCTAGTTAACCTACATAGTCCAAGTGCCCGATAGGGAACCTACATAGTCCAAGTGCCCAATGAGGAACCTACATAGTCCAAGTGCCCGAAGGGAATCTTCATATTCCAAGTGCCCGTTAGGGAACCCAGATAGTCCAAGTGCCCATAGGGAACCTATATGGTCCAAGTGCCCTCTAGGGAAGCTACATATTCATAGTGCCCGCTAGGGAACCTGCATTGTCCAAGTGCCCGCTAGTTAACCAAGATTGTCCAAGTGTCCGCTAGTAAACCTACATAGTCCAAGTTCCCGTTAGGTAACCTAGATAGGCCAAGTGCCCGCAAGGTAACCTACATAGTCCAAGTGCCCGCTAGGTAACCTAGATAGTCCAAGTGCCCCTTAGGTAACCTAGATAGTCCTAATGCCCGCTAGGTAACCTTCGTAGCCCAAGTGCCCGCTAGGTAACCTAGATAGTCTAAGGGACCGCTAGATAACCTACATAGTCCAACTGCCCGATAGGGAACCTACATAGTCCAAGTGCCCGCTAAGGGACGAACATAGTCCAAGTGCCCGCTAGGGAACCTACATATTCATAGTGCCCGCTAGGGAACCTGCATTGTCCAAGTGCCCGCTAGTTAACCTAGATCGTCCAAGGGTCCGCTAGTAAACCTACATAGTCCAAGTTCCCGTTAGGTAACCTAGATAGGCCAAGTGCCCGTTACCTAACCTAGATAGTCCAAGTGCCCGTTAGGTTACCTACATAGTCCACGTGCCGGTTAGTTAACCTGGATAGTCCAAGTGCCCGCTAGGTAACCTACATAGTCCAAGTGCCCGCTAATTAACCTACATAGTCCAACTGCCCGTTAGGTAACCTAGACAGTCAAGTGCCCGCTAGGTAACCTCCATAGTCCAAGTGCCCGCTAATAAACCTATATAGTCTAAGTGCCCGCTAGGGAACCTGCATCGTCCAAGTGCCGGCTAGTAAATCTAGATAGTCCAAGTGCCCGCTAGTTAAGCTAGATAGTACAAGTGGCCGCTAGTTAACCTAGATCGTCCAAGTGCCCACTAGTTAACCTACATAGACCAAGGTCCGCTAGTTAACCAAGATATTCCAAGTGCCCGCTAGTTAACCTACATAGTCCAAGGGCCCTCTATTTAACCTAGATAGTCCAAGTGCCCTATAGGGGACGTACATAGTCCAAGTGCCCGCTAGGTAACCTAGATAGTCTAAGGGCCCGCTAGTTAACCTACATAGTCCAACTGCCTGATAGGGAACCTACATAGTCCAAGTGCCCGATAAGGTACGAACATAGTCCAAGGGCCCGCTAAGGAACCTACATAGTCCAAGTGCCTGCTAGGTAACCTAGATAGTCCAAGTGCCCGCTAGGGAACCTACATAGTCCAAGTGCCCGCTAGGTAAGCTAGATTGTCCAAGTGCCCGCTAGGTAACTTACATAGTCCAAGTGCCCGCTGAGGAACCTACATAGTCCAAGTGTCCAAAAGGGAACCTACGTATTCCAACTGCCCATTAGGGCACCTAGATAGTCCAAGTGCCCTCTAGGGAACCTACATCGTCAAAGTGCCCGCTAGGGAACCTGCATTGTACAAGTTCCCTCTAGTTAACCTAGATAGTCCAAGTGCCCGCTAGGTAACCTAGATAGTCCAAGGGCCCGCTAGTTAACCTACATAGTCCAAGTGCCCAATGAGGAACCTACATAGTCCAAGTGCCCGTTAGGTAACCTAGACAGTCTAAGTGCCCGCTAGGTAACCTCCATAGTCCAAGTGCCCGCTAATTAACCTATATAGTCCAAGTGCCCGCTAGGGAACCTGCATCGTCCAAGTGCCCGCTAGTTAATCTAGATAGTCCAAGTGCCCGCTAGTTTACCTACATAGTCCAAGGGCCCTCTATTTAACCTAGATAGTCCAAGTGCCCGCTAGGGGACGTACATAGTCCAAGTGCCCGCTAGGTAACCTAGATAGTCTAAGGGCCCGCTAGTTAACCTACATAGTCCAACTGCCCGATAGGGAACCTACATAGTCCAAGATTCCGCTAAGGGACGAACATAGTCCAGGTGCCCGCTAGGGAACCTACATAGTCCAAGTGCCCGCTAGGTACCCTAGATCGTCCAAGTGCCCGCTAGTTAACCTACATAGTCCAAGTGCCCGCTGAGGAACCTACATAGTCCAAGTGTCCGAAAGGGAACCTACGTATTCCAAGTGCCCATTAGGGCACCTAGATAGTCCAAGTGCCCATAGGGAACCTATATAGTCCAAGTGCCCTCTAGGGAACTTACATAGTCAAAGTGCCCGCTAGGGAACCTGCATTGTACAAGTGCCCTCTAGTTAACCTAGATAGTCCAAGTACCCGCTAGGTAACCTAGATAGTCCAAGGGCCCGCTAGTTAACCTACATAGTCCAAGTGACCAATGAGGAACCTACATAGTCCAAGTGCCCAATGAGGAACCTACATAGTCCAAGGGCCCGATAGGGAATCTTCATATTCCAAGTGCCCGTTAGGGAACCCAGATTGTCCAACTGCCCATAGGGAACCTATATAGTCCAAGTTCCCTCTAGGGAAGCTACATATTCATAGTGCCTGCTAGGGAACCTGCATTGTCCAAGTGCCCGCTAGTTAACCTAGATCGTCCAAGTGTCCGCTAGTAAACCTACATAGTCCAAGTTCCCGTTAGGTAACCTAGATAGGCCAAGTGCCCGCTAGTTAACCTACATAGTACAATGGCCCGCTAGTTGACCTAGATAGTCCAAGTGCCCGCTAGTTAACCTAGATAGTCAAAGTGCCCGCTAGTTAACCTAAGTAGTACAAATGTCCAATAGGGATCCTACATAATCCAAGTGCCCGATAGGTAACCTAGATATTCCAAGTTCCGGTTTGCTAACCTAGATAGTCCAAGTGCCCGCTAGGTAACCTATACTGTCCAAGTGCCCGCTAGGTTACTTACATAGTCCAAGTGCACGTTCGTTAACTTAGATAGTCCAAGTCGCGGTAGGTAACCAACATAGTCTAAGGGCCGCTAGGTAACCTATATAGTCCAAGTGCCCGCTAGTTAACCTATAGTCCAAGTGTCCTCTAGGTAACTTAAACAGTCCAAGTGCCCGCTAGGTTACCTGCATAGTCCAAGTGCCCGTTAGGTAACCTAGATAGTCCAAGTGCCCGCTAGGTAACCTCCATAGTCCAAGTGCCCGCTAGGTAACATCCATAGTCCAAGTGCCCGTTCGTTAACCTAGATAGTCCAAGTTCCTGTTAGCTAACCTACATAGTCCAAGTGCCCGTTCGTTAACCTAGATAGTTCAAGTGCCCGCTAGGTAACCTAGACAGTCCAAGTGCCTGCTAGGTAACCTACATAGTCCAAGTGCCCGTTTGCTAACCTAGATCGTCAAAGGGCCCGCTAGTTAACCTACATAGTCCAAGGGCCCTCTAGTTAACCTAGATAGTCCAATTGCCCGCTAGTTAACCTACATTGTCCATGTCCCTGATGGGGAACCTACATAGTCCAAGTATCCGCTAGGTAACCTACATAGTCCAAATGCCCACTAGTAACGTACGTAGTCCAAATGCCCGTTAGGTAACCTAGATAGTCCAAATGCCCGCTAGGGAACCTACATAGCCCAAGTGCCCGCTAGGTAACCTACATAGTCCAAATGCCCGCTAGAAACCTACATAGTCCAAGTGCAAGAAGGGAACCTACATAATCCAAGTGCCCGCTAGGGAACCTACATAGTCCAAATGCCCGTTAGGTAACCTAGATAGTCCAAATGCCCGCTAGGGTACCCAAATAGTCTAAGTGCCCGCGAGGTAACCTACATTGTCCAAGTGCCCATTCATTAACCTAGATTTTCCAAGTGCCCTCTAGGTAACCTAGACTGTCCAAGTGCCCGCTTGGTTACCTACATAGTCCACGTGCCCGTTCGTTAACCTAGATAGTACAAGAGCCCGCTAGTTAACCTACATAGTCCAAGGGCCCGCTAGTTAACCTAGATAGTCCAAGTGCCCGATAGTTAACCTACATTGTCCAAGTCCCTGATGGGGAACCTACATAGTCCAAGTATCCGCTAGGTAACCTACATAGTCCAAATGCCCGCTAGTAACGTACATAGTCCAAGTGCCCGTTAGGTAACCTAGATAGTCCAAATGCCCGCTAGGGAACCCACATAGTCCAAGTGCCCCTTAGAAAACGTACATAGTCAAAGCCCTGCTAGGGAACCTACATAGTCCAAGTGCCCGCTAGGGAACCTAGATAGTCCAAGTACCCGTTAGCTAACCTAGAAAATCCAAGTGCCCGCTAGGTAACCTACATAGTCCAAGTGCCCGCTAGGTAACCTCCATAGTCCAAGTGCCCTTTCATTAACCTAGATAGTCCAAGTTCCTGTTAGCTAACCTACATAGTCCAAGGGCCCGTTCGTTAACCTAGATAGTTCAACGGCCCGCTAGGTAACCTAGACAGTCCAAGTGCCTGCTAGGTAACCTACATAGTCCAAGTGCCCGCTAGGGACCTACATAGTCCAAGTGCCCTTTAGTTAACCTAGATAGTCAAAGTGCCTGCTAGGTAACCTAGATAGTCCAAATGCCCGCTAGGATACCCACATAGTCCAACTGCCCGATAGGGAACCAACATAGTCCAAGTGCCCGCTAAGGGACCTACATAGTCCAAGTGCCCATTAGGGAACCTACATAGTCCAAGTGCACTCTAGGGAACCTGCATCGTCCAAGTGCGCGCCAGTTAACATAGATAGTCTAAGTTCCCGCTAGTTAACCTAGATAGTCCAAGTGCCCGCTAGTTAACATAGATCGTCCAATTGCCCGCTAGTTAACCTACATAGTCCAAGGTCCGTTAGTTAACCTAGATAGTCCAAGTGCCCTCTAGTTAACCTACATAGTCCAAGGGCCCTCTAGTTAACCTCGATAGTCCAAGTGCCCGCTAGGGGACGTACATTGTCCAAGTGCCAGCTGGGCAACCTAGATAGTCCAAGTGCCCGCTAGATAACCTACATAGTCCAAGTGCCCGCTGAGGAACCTACATAGTCCAAGTGTCCGAAAGGGAACCTACGTATTCCAAGTGCCCGTTAGGGCACCTAGATAGTCCAAGTAACCATAGGGAACCTATATAGTCCATGTGCCCTCTAGGGAAGCTACATAGTCAAATTGCCTGCTAGGGAACCTGCATTGTACAAGTGCCCGCTAGTTAACCTAGATAGTCCAAGTGCCCGCTAGGTAACCTAGATAGTCGAAGGGCCCACTAGTTAACCTACATAGTCCAAGTGCCCGATAGGGAACCTACATAGTCCAAGTGCCCAATGAGGAACCTACATAGTCCAAGTGCCCGATAGGGAAACTTCATATTCCAAGTGCCCGTTAGGGAACCCAGATAGTCCAAGTGCCCATAGGGAACCTATATGGTCCAAGTGCCCTCTAGGGAAGCTACATATTCATAGTGCCCGCTAGGGAACCTGCATTGTCCAAGTGCCCGCTAGTTAACCAAGATCGTCCAAGTGTCCGCTAGTAAACCTACATAGTCCAAGTTCCCGTTAGGTAACCTAGATAGGCCAAGTGCCCGCAAGGTAACCTACATAGTCCAAGTGCCCGCTAGGTAACCTAGATATTCCAAGTTCCGGTTTACTAATCTAGATAGTCCAAGTTCCCGCTAGGTAACCTACATAGTCCAAGTGCCCATTCGTTAACCTAGATAGTCCAAGTGCCCGCTAGGTAACCTATACTGTCCAAGTGCCCGCTAGGTTACCTACATAGTCCAAGTGCACGTTCGTTAACTTAGATAGTCCAAGTCGCGCTAGGTAACCTACATAGTCGAAGTGCCCGCTAGTTAAACTATAGTCCAAGTGCCCGCTAGGTAACCTACATATTCCAAGGTCCCGCTAGGTAACCAAGATAGTCCAAGTGCCCGTTACCTAACCTAGATAGTCCAAGTGCCCGTTAGGTTACCTACATAGTCCACGTGCCGGTTCTTTAACCTAGATAGTCCAAGTGCCCGCTAGGTAACCTACATAGTCCAAGTGCCCGCTAATTAACCTACATAGTCCAAGTGCCCGTTAGGTAACCTAGACAGTCCAAGTGCCCGATAGTTAACCTCCATAGTCCAAGTGCCCGCTAATTAACCTATATAGTCCAAGTGCCCGCTAGGGAACCTGCATCATCCAAGTGCCCTCTAGTTAATCTAGATAGTCCAAGTGCCCGCTAGTTAAGCTAGATAGTCCAAGTGGCCGCTAGTTAACCTAGATCGTCCAAGTGCCCGCTAGTTAACCTAGATAGTCCAAGTGCCCGCTAGTTAACCTACATAGTCCAAGGTCCGCTAGTTAACCTAGATATTCCAAGTGCCCGCTAGTTAACCTACATAGTCCAAGGGCCCTCTAGTTAACCTAGAAAGTCCAAGTGTCCACTAGGGGAAGTACATAGTACAAGTGTCCGCTAGGTAACCTAGATAGTCTAAGGGCCCGCTAGTTAACCTACATAGTCCAACTGCCCGATAGGGAACCTACATAGTCCAAGCGCTCGCTAAGGGACGAACATAGTCCAAGTGCCCGCTAGGGAACCTACATAGTCCAAGTGCCCGCTAGGTAACCTAGATAGTCCAAGTGCCCGCTAGTTAACCTACATAGTCCAAGTGCCCGCTGAGGAACCTACATAGTCCAAGTGTTCGAAAGGGAACCTATGTATTCCAAGTGCCCATTAGGGCACCTAGATAGTCCAAGTGCCCATAGGGAACCTATATAGTCCAAGTGCCCTCTAGGGAACCTACATAGTCAAAGTGCCCGCTAGGGTACCTGCATTGTACAAGTGCCCTCTAGTTAACCTAGATAGTCCAAGTGCCCGCTAGGTAACCTAGATAGTCCAAGGGCCTGCTAGTTAACCTACATAGTCCAACGGCCCTCTAGTTGACCTAGATAGTCCAAGTGCCCGCTGGAGGACGTACATAGTCCAAGTGCCCGCTAGGTAACCTAGATAGTCTACGGGCCCGCTAGTTAACCTACATAGTCCAATTACCCGATAGGGAACCTACATAGTCCAAGTGCCCGCTAAGGGACGAACATAGTCCAAGTGCCTGCTAGGGAACCTGCATAGTCCAAGTGCCAGATAGGTAACCTAGATAGTCCAAGTGCCCGCTAGTAAACCTACATAGTCCAAGTGCCCACTGAGGAACCTGCATAGTCCAAGTGTCCGAAAGGGAACCTACGTATTCCAAGTGCCCATTAGGGCACCTATATAGTCCAAGTGCCCATAGGGAACGTATATCGTCCAAGTGCCCTCGAGGGAACCTAGATAGTCCAAGGGCCCGCTAGTTAACCTACAAAGTCCAAGTGCCCGATAGGGAACCTACATACTCCAAGTGCCCAATGAGGAACCTACATAGTCCAAGTGCCCGATAGGGAATCTTCATATTCCAAGTGCCCGTTAGGGAACCCAGATAGTCCAAGTGCCCATAGGGAACCTACATAGTCCAAGTGCCCTCTAGGGAAGCTACATATTCATAGTGCCCGCTAGGGAACCTGCATTGTCCAAGTGCCCGCTAGTTAACCTAGATCGTCCAAGTGTCCGCTAGTAAACCTACATAGTCCAAGTTCCCGTTAGGTAACCTAGATAGGCCAAGTGCCCGCTAGTTAACCTACATAGTACAATGGCCCGCTAGTTGACCTAGATAGTTCAAGTGCCCGCTAGTTAACCTAGATAGTCAAAGTGCCCGCTAGTTAACTTAAGTAGTACAAATGTCCGATAGGGATCCTACATAGTCCAAGTGCCCGCTAGGTAACCTAGATATTCCAAGTTCCGGTTTGCTAACCTAGATAGTCCAAGTGCCCGCTAGGTAACCTACATAGTCCAAGTGCCCATTCGTTAACCTAGATAGTCCAAGTGCCCGCTAGGTAACCTATACTGTCCAAGTGCCTGCTAGGTTACCTACATAGTCCAAGTGCACGTTCGTTAACTTAGATAGTCCAAGTCGCGCTAGGTAACCTACATAGTCCAAGGGCCACTAGGTAACCTATAGTCCAAGTGCCCTCTAGGTAACCTACATATTCCAAGTTCCCGCTAGGTAACCTAGATAGTCAAAGTGCCCGTTACCTAACCTATATAGTCCAAGTGCCCGTGAGGTTACCTACATAGTCCACGTGCCCGTTCGTTAACCTAGATAGTACAATTGCCCGCTAGGTAACCTACAAAGTCCAAGAGCCGGCAGGTAACTTAGACTGTTCAAGTGCCCGCTAGGTTACCTGCATAGTCCAAGTGCCCGTTAGGTAACCTAGATAGTCCAAGTGCCCGCTAGGTAACCTACATAGTCCAAGTGCCCGCTAGGTAACCTAGATAGTCCAAGTACCCGTTAGCTAACCTAGATAGTCCAAGTGCCCGCTAGGTAACCTCCATAGTCCAATTGCCTTCTAGGTAACCTCCATAATCCAAGTGCCCACTAATTTACCTATATAGTCCAAGTGCCCGCTGAGCAAACTGCATCGTTCAAGTGCCCTCTAGTTAATCTAGATAGTCCAAGTGCCCGCTAGTTAACCTAGATAGTCCAAGTGCCCGCTACTTAACCTAGATCGTCCAAGTGCCCGCTAGTTAACCTACATAGTCCAAGGTCCGCTAGTTAACCTAGATATTCCAAGTGCCCCTTAGTTAACCTACATAGTCAAAGGGCCCTCTAGTTAACCTAGATAGTCCAAGTGCCCGCTAGGGGACATACATAGTCCAAGTGCCCGCTATGTAACCTAGATAGTCTAAGGGCCCGCTAGATAACCTACATAGTCCAACTGCCCGATAGGGAACCTACATAGTCCAAGTGCCCGCTAAGGGAAGAACATAGTCCAAGTGCCCGCTAGGGAACCTACAAAATCCAAGTGCCCGCTGAGGAACCTACATAGTCCAAGTGTCCGAAAAGGGAACCTCCGTATTCCAAGTGCCCATTAGGGCACCTAGATAGTCCAAGTGCCCATAGGGAACCTATATCGTCCAAGTGCCCTCTAGGGAACCTACATAGTCAAAGTGCCCGCTAGGGAACCTGCATTGTACAAGTGCCCTCTAGTTAACCTAGATAGTCCAAGTGCCCGCTAGGTAACCTAGATAGTCCAAGGGCCCGCTAGTTAACCTACAAAGTCCAAGTGCCCGATAGGGAACCTACATAGTCCAAGTGCCCAATGAGGAACCTACATAGTCCAAGTGCCCGATAGGGAATCTTCATATTCCAAGTGCCCGTTAGGGAACCCAGATTGTCCAAGTGCCCATAGGGAACCTATATAGTCCAAGTTCCCTCTAGGGAAGCTACATATTCATAGTGCCCGCTAGGGAACCTGCATTGTCCAAGTGCCCGCTAGTTAACCTAGATCGTCCAAGTGTCCGCTAGTAAACCTACATAGTCCAAGTTCCCGTTAGGTAACCTAGATAGGCCAAGTGCCCGCTAGTAAACCTACATAGTACAATGGCCCGCTTGTTGACCTAGATAGTCCAAGTGCCCGCTAGTTAACCTAGATAGTCAAAGTGCCCGCTAGTTAACCTAAGTAGTACAAATGTCCAATAGGGATCCTACATAGTCCACGTGCCCGCTAGGTAACCTAGATATTCCAAGTTCCAGTTTGCTAACCTAGATAGTCCAAGTGCCCGCTAGGTAACCTACATAGTCCAAGTGCCCATTTGTTAACCTAGATAGTCCAAGTGCCCGCTAGGTAACCTATACTGTCCAAGTGCCCGCTAGGTTACTTACATAGTCCAAGTGCACGTTCGTTAACTTAGATAGTCCAAGTCGCGGTAGGTAACCAACATAGTCCAAGGGCCGCTAGGTAACCTATATAGTCCAAGTGCCCGCTAGTTAACCTATAGTCCAAGTGCCCTCTAGGTAACCTACATATTCCAAGTTCCCGCTAGGTAACCTGTAGTCCAAGTGCCCGTTACCTAACCTAGATAGTCCAAGTGCCCGTTAGGTTACCTATATTGTCCAAGTGCCCGCTAGTTAACCTACATAGTCCAAGGTCCGCTAGTTAACCTAGATATTCCAAGTGCCCGCTAGTTAACCTACATAGTCCAAGGGCCCTCTAGTTAACCTAGATAGTCCAAGTGACCGCTAGAAGACGTACATAGTCCAAGTGCCCGCTAGGTAACCTAGATAGTCTAAGGGCCCGCTAGTTAACCTACATAGTCCAACTGCCCGATAGGGAACCTACATAGTCCAAGTGCCCGCTAAGGGACGAACATAGTCCAAGTGCCCGCTAGGTAACCTACATAGTCCAAGGGTCACTAGGTAACCTATAGTCCACGTGCCCTCTAGGTAACCTACATATTCCAAGTTCCCGCTAGGTAACCTAGATAGTCAAAGTGCCCGTTACCTAACCTAGATAGTCCAAGTGCCTGTGAGGTTACCTACATAGTCCACGTGCCCGTTCGTTAACCTAGATAGTACAATTGCCCGCTAGGTAACCTACATAGTCCAAGAGCCGGCAGGTAACTTAGACAGTTCAAGTGCCCGCTAGGTTACCTGCATAGTCCAAGTGCCCGTTAGGTAACCTAGATAGTCCAAGTGCCCGCTAGGTAACCTACATAATCCAAGTGCCCGCTAGGTAACCTAGATAGTCCAAGTACCCGTTAGCTAACCTAGATAGTCCAAGTGCCCGCTAGGTAACCTCCATAGTCCAAGTGCCCGCTAGGTAACCTCCATAGTCCAAGTGCCCACTAATTTACTTATATAGTCCAAGTGCCCGCTGAGGAAACTGCATCATTCAAGTGCCCGCTAGTTAATCTAGATAGTCCAAGTGCCCGCTAGTTAACCTAGATAGTCCAAGTGCCCGCTACTTAACCTAGATCGTCCAAGTGCCCGCTAGTTAACCTACATAGTCCAAGGTCCGCTAGTTAACCTAGATATTCCTAGTGCCCCTTAGTTAACCTACATAGTCAAAGGGCCCTCTAGTTAACCTAGATAGTCCAAGTGACCGCTAGAAGACGTACATAGTCCAAGTGCCCGCTAGGTAACCTAGATAGTCTAAGGGCCCGCTAGTTAACCTACATAGTCCAACTGCCCGATAGGGAACCTACATAGTCCAAGTGCCCGCTAAGGGACGAACATAGTCCAAGTGCCCGCTAGGTAACATACATAGTCCAAGGGTCACTAGGTAACCTATAGTCCACGTGCCCTCTAGGTAACCTACATATTCCAAGTTCCCGCTAGGTAACCTAGATAGTCAAAGTGCCCGTTACCTAACCTAGATAGTCCAAGTGCCTGTGAGGTTACCTACATAGTCCACGTGCCCGTTCGTTAACCTAGATAGTACAATTGCCCGCTAGGTAACCTACATTGTCCAACAGCCGGCAGGTAACTTAGACAGTTCAAGTGCCCGCTAGGTTACCTGCATAGTCCAAGTGCCCGTTAGGTAACCTAGATAGTCCAAGTGCCCGCTAGGTAACCTACATAATCCAAGTGCCCGCTAGGTAACCTAGATAGTCCAAGTACCCGTTAGCTAACCTAGATAGTCCAAGTGCCCGCTAGGTAACCTCCATAGTCCAAGTGCCCGCTAGGTAACCTCCATAGTCCAAGTGCCCACTAATTTACTTATATAGTCCAAGTGCCCGCTGAGGAAACTGCATCATTCAAGTGCCCGCTAGTTAATCTAGATAGTCCAAGTGCCCGCTAGTTAACCTAGATAGTCCAAGTGCCCGCTACTTAACCTAGATCGTCCAAGTGCCCGCTAGTTAACCTACATAGTCCAAGGTCCGCTAGTTAACCTAGATATTCCTAGTGCCCCTTAGTTAACCTACATAGTCAAAGGGCCCTCTAGTTAACCTAGATAGTCCAAGTGCCCGCTAGGGGACATACATAGTCCAAGTGCCCGCTATGTAACCTAGATAGTCTAAGGGCCCGCTAGATAACCTACATAGTACAACTGCTCGATAGGGAACCTACATAGTCCAAGTGCCCGCTAAGGGACGAACATAGTTCAAGTGCCCGCTAGGGAACCTACAAAATCCAAGTGCCCGCTAGGTAACCTAGATAGTCCAAGTGCCCGCTAGTTAACCTACATAGTCCAAGTGCCCGCTGAGGAACCTACATAGTCCAAGTGTCCGAAAGGGAACCTACGTATTCCAAGTGCCCATTAGGGCACCTAGATAGTCCAAGTGCCCATAGGGAACCTATATCGTCCAAGTGCCCTCTAGGGAACCTACATAGTCAAAGTGCCCGCTAGGGAACCTGCATTGTACAAGTGCCCTCTAGTTAACCTAGATAGTACAAGTACCCGCTAGGTAACCTAGATAGTCCAAGGGCCCGCTAGTTAACCTACAAAGTCCAAGTGCCCGATAGGGAACCTACATAGTCCAAGTGCCCAATGAGGAACCTACATAGTCCAAGTGCCCGATAGGGAATCTTCATATTCCAAGTGCCCGTTAGGGAACCCAGATAGTCCAAGTGCCCATAGGGAACCTACATAGTCCAAGTGCCCTCTAGGGAAGCTACATATTCATAGTGCCCGCTAGGGAACTTGCATTGTCCAAGTGCCCGCTAGTTAACCTAGATCGTCCAAGTGTCCGCTAGTAAACCTACATAGTCCAAGTTCCCGTTAGGTAACCTAGATAGGCCAAGTGCCCGCTAGTTAACCTACATAGTACAATGGCCCGCTAGTTGACATAGATAATCTAAGTGCCCGCTAGTTAACCTAGATAGTCAAAGTGCCTGCTAGTTAACCTAAGTAGTACAAATGTCCAATAGGGATCCTACATAGTCCAAGTGCCCGCTAGGTAACCTAGATATTCCAAGTTCCGGTTTGCTAACCTAGATAGTCCAAGTGCCCGCTAGGTAACCTACATAGTCCAAGTGCCCATTCGTTAACCTAGATAGTCCAAGTGCCCGCTAGGTAACCTATACTGTCCAAGTGCCCGCTAGGTTACTTACATAGTCCAAGTGCACGTTCGTTAACTTAGATAGTCCAAGTCGCGGTAGGTAACCAACATAGTCCAAGGGCCGCTAGGTAACCTATATAGTCCAAGTGCCCACTAGTTAACCTATAGTCCAAGTGCCCTCTAGGTAACCTACATATTCCAAGTTCCCGCTAGGTAACCTATAGTCCAAGTGCCCATTACCTAACCTAGATAGTCCAAGTGCCCGTTAGGTTATCTATATTGTCCAAGTGCCCGCTAGTTAACCTACATAGTCCAAGGTCCGCTAGTTAACCTAGATATTCCAAGTGCCCGCTAGTTAACCTACATAGTCCAAGGGCCCTCTAGTTAACCTAGATAGTCCATGTGACCGCTAGAAGACGTACATAGTCCAAGTGCCCGCTAGGTAACCTAGATAGTCTAAGGGCCCGCTAGTTAACCTACATAGTCCAACTGCCCGATAGGGAACCTACATAGTCCAAGTGCCCGCTAAGGGACGAACATAGTCCAAGTGCCCGTTAGGGAACCTGCATAGTCCAAGTGCCCGCTAGGTAACCTAGATAGTCCAAGTGCCCGCTAGGTAACCTACATAGTCCAAGTGCCCATTCGTTAACCTAGATAGTCCAAGTGCCCGCTAGGTAACCTATATTCTCCAAGTGCCTGCTAGGTTACCTACATAGTCCAAGTGCACGTTCGTTAACTTAGATAGTCCAAGTCGCGCTAGGTAACCTACATAGTCCAAGGGCCACTAGGTAACCTATAGTCCAAGTGCCCTCTAGGTAACCTACATATTCCAAGTTCCCGCTAGGTAACCTAGATAGTCAAAGTGCCCGTTACCTAACCTATATAGTCCAAGTGCTCGTGAGGTTACCTACATAGTCCACGTGCCCGTTCGTTAACCTAGATAGTACAATTGCCCGCTAGGTAACCTACAAAGTCCAAGAGCCGGCAGGTAACTTAGACAGTTCAAGTGCCCGCTAGGTTACCTGCATAGTCCAAGTGCCCGTTAGGTAACCTAGATAGTCCAAGTGCCCGCTAGGTAACCTACATAGTACAAGTGCCCGCTAGGTAACCTAGATAGTCCAAGTACCCTTTAGCTAACCTAGATAGTCCAAGTGCCCGCTAGGTAACCTCCATAGTCCAATTGCCTTCTAGGTAACCTCCATAATCCAAGTGCCCACTAATTTACCTATATAGTCCAAGTGCCCGCTGAGGAAACTGCATCGTTCAAGTGCCCGCTAGTTAATCTAGATAGTCCAAGTGCCCGCTAGTTAACCTAGATAGTCCAAGTGCCCGCTACTTAACCTAGATCGTCCAAGTGCCCGCTAGTTAACCTACATAGTCCAAGGTCCGCTAGTTAACCTAGATATTCCAAGTGCCCCTTAGTTAACCTACATAGTCAAAGGGCCCTCTAGTTAACCTAGATAGTCCAAGTGCCCGCTAGGGGACATACATAGTCCAAGTGCCCGCTATGTAACCTAGATAGTCTAAGGGCCCGCTAGATAACCTACATAGTCCAACTGCCCGATAGGGAACCTACATAGTCCAAGTGCCCGCTAAGGGAAGAACATAGTCCAAGTGCCCGCTAGGGAACCTACAAAATCCAAGTGCCCGCTGAGGAACCTACATAGTCCAAGTGTCCGAAAAGGGAACCTACGTATTCCAAGTGCCCATTAGGGCACCTAGATAGTCCAAGTGCCCATAGGGAACCTATATCGTCCAAGTGCCCTCTAGGGAACCTACATAGTCAAAGTGCCCGCTAGGGAACCTGCATTGTACAAGTGCCCTCTAGTTAACCTAGATAGTGCAAGTGCCCGCTAGGTAACCTAGATAGTCCAAGGGCCCGCTAGTTAACCTACAAAGTCCAAGTGCCCGATAGGGAACCTACATAGTCCAAGTGCCCAATGAGGAACCTACATAGTCCAAGTGCCCGATAGGGAATCTTCATATTCCAAGTGCCCGTTAGGGAACCCAGATTGTCCAAGTGCCCATAGGGAACCTATATAGTCCAAGTTCCCTCTAGGGAAGCTACATATTCATAGTGCCCGCTAGGGAACCTGCATTGTCCAAGTGCCCGCTAGTTAACCTAGATCGTCCAAGTGTCCGCTAGTAAACCTACATAGTCCAAGTTCCCGTTAGGTAACCTAGATAGGCCAAGTGCCCGCTAGTTAACCTACATAGTACAATGGCCCGCTAGTTGACCTAGATAGTCCAAGTGCCCGCTAGTTAACCTAGATAGTCAAAGTGCCCGCTAGTTAACCTAAGTAGTACAAATGTCCAATAGGGATCCTACATAGTCCAAGTGCCCGCTAGGTAACCTAGATATTCCAAGTTCCAGTTTGCTAACCTAGATAGTCCAAGTGCCCGCTAGGTAACCTACATAGTCCAAGTGCCCATTTGTTAACCTAGATAGTCCAAGTGCCCGCTAGGTAACCTATACTGTCCAAGTGCCCGCTAGGTTACTTACATAGTCCAAGTGCACGTTCGTTAACTTAGATAGTCCAAGTCGCGGTAGGTAACCAACATAGTCCAAGGGCCGCTAGGTAACCTATATAGTCCAAGTGCCCGCTAGTTAACCTATAGTCCAAGTGCCCTCTAGGTAACCTACATATTCCAAGTTCCCGCTAGGTAACCTGTAGTCCAAGTGCCCGTTACCTAACCTAGATAGTCCAAGTGCCCGTTAGGTTACCTATATTGTCCAAGTGCCCGCTAGTTAACCTACATAGTCCAAGGTCCGCTAGTTAACCTAGATATTCCAAGTGCCCGCTAGTTAACCTACATAGTCCAAGGGCCCTCTAGTTAACCTAGATAGTCCAAGTGACCGCTAGAAGACGTACATAGTCCAAGTGCCCGCTAGGTAACCTAGATAGTCTAAGGGCCCGCTAGTTAACCTACATAGTCCAACTGCCCGATAGGGAACCTACATAGTCCAAGTGCCCGCTAAGGGACGAACATAGTCCAAGTGCCCGCTAGGTAACCTACATAGTCCAAGGGTCACTAGGTAACCTATAGTCCACGTGCCCTCTAGGTAACCTACATATTCCAAGTTCCCGCTAGGTAACCTAGATAGTCAAAGTGCCCGTTACCTAACCTAGATAGTCCAAGTGCCCGTGAGGTTACCTACATAGTCCACGTGCCCGTTCGTTAACCTAGATAGTACAATTGCCCGCTAGGTAACCTACATAGTCCAAGAGCCGGCAGGTAACTTAGACAGTTCAAGTGCCCGCTACGTAACCTACATAATCCAAGTGCCCGCTAGGTAACCTAGATAGTCCAAGTACCCGTTAGCTAACCTAGATAGTCCAAGTGCCCGCTAGGTAACCTCCATAGTCCAAGTGCCCGCTAGGTAACCTCCATAGTCCAAGTGCCCACTAATTTACTTATATAGTCCAAGTGCCCGCTGAGGAAACTGCATCATCCAAGTGCCCGCTAGTTAATCTAGATATTCCAAGTGCCCGCTAGTTAACCTACATAGTCCAAGGGCCCTCTAGTTAACCTAGATAGTCCAAGTGCCCACTAGGGGAAGTACATAGTCCAAGTGTCCGCTAGGTAACCTAGATAGTCTAAGGGCCCGCTAGTTAACCTACATAGTCCAACTGCCCGATAGGGAATCTACATAGTCCAAGCGTTCGCTAAGGGACGAACACAGTCCAAGTGCCCGCTAGGGAACCTACATAGTCCAAATGCCCGCTAGGTAACCTAGATAGTCCAAGTGCCCGCTAGTTAACCTACATAGTCCAAGTGCCCGCTGAGGAACCTACATAGTCCATGTGTCCGAAAGGGAACCTATGTATTCCAAGTGCCCATTAGGGCACCCAGATAGTCCAAGTGCCCATAGGGAACCTATATAGTCCAAGTGCCCTCTAGGGAACTTACATAGTCAAAGTGCCCGCTAGGGAACCTGCATTTTACAAGTGCCCTCTAGTTAACCTAGATAGTCCAAGTGCCCGCTAGGTAACCTAGATAGCCCAAGGGCCTGCTATTTAACCTACATAGTCCAACGGCCCTCTAGTTAACATAGATAGTCCAAGTGCCCGCTGGAGGACGTACATAGTCCAAGTGCCCGCTAGGTAACCTAGATAGTCTACGGGCCCGCTAGTTAACCTACATAGTCCAACTGCCCGATAGGGAATCTACATAGTCCAAGTGCCCGCTAAGGGACGAACATAGTCCAAGTGCCCGCTAGGGAACCTGCATAGTCCAAGTGCCCGATAGGTAACCTAGATAATCCAAGTGCCCGCTAGTAAACCTACATAGTCCAAGTGCCCACTGAGGAACCTCCATAGTCCAAGTGTCCGAAAGGGAACCTACGTATTACAAGTGCCCATTTGGGCACCTAGATACTCAAAGTGCCCATAGGGAACCTATATAGTCCAAGTGCCCTCTAGGGAACCTACATAGTCAAAGTGCCCGCTAGGGAACCTGCATTGTACAAGTGCCCGCTAGTTAACCTAGATAGTCAAAGTGCCCGCTAGTTAACCTAAGTAGTACAAATGTCCAATAGGGATCCTACATAGTCCAAGTGCCCGCTAGGTAACCTAGATATTCCAAGTTCCAGTTTGCTAACCTAGATAGTCCAAGTGCCCGCTAGGTAACCTACATAGTCCAAGTGCCCATTTGTTAACCTAGATAGTCCAAGTGCCCGCTAGGTAACCTATACTGTCCAAGTGCCCGCTAGGTTACTTACATAGTCCAAGTGCACGTTCGTTAACTTAGATAGTCCAAGTCGCGGTAGGTAACCAACATAGTCCAAGGGCCGCTAGGTAACCTATATAGTCCAAGTGCCCGCTAGTTAACCTATAGTCCAAGTGCCCTCTAGGTAACCTACATATTCCAAGTTCCCGCTAGGTAACCTGTAGTCCAAGTGCCCGTTACCTAACCTAGATAGTCCAAGTGCCCGTTAGGTTACCTATATTGTCCAAGTGCCCGCTAGTTAACCTACATAGTCCAAGGTCCGCTAGTTAACCTAGATATTCCAAGTGCCCGCTAGTTAACCTACATAGTCCAAGGGCCCTCTAGTTAACCTAGATAGTCCAAGTGACCGCTAGAAGACGTACATAGTCCAAGTGCCCGCTAGGTAACCTAGATAGTCTAAGGGCCCGCTAGGTAACCTACATAGTCCAACTGCCCGATAGGGAACCTACATAGTCCAAGTGCCCGCTAAGGGACGAACATAGTCCAAGTGCCCGCTAGGTAACCTACATAGTCCAAGGGTCACTAGGTAACCTATAGTCCACGTGCCCTCTAGGTAACCTACATATTCCAAGTTCCCGCTAGGTAACCTAGATAGTCAAAGTGCCCGTTACCTAACCTAGATAGTCCAAGTGCCCGTGAGGTTACCTACATAGTCCACGTGCCCGTTCGTTAACCTAGATAGTACAATTGCCCGTTCGTTAACCTAGATAGTACAATTGCCCGCTAGGTAACCTACATAGTCCAAGAGCCGGCAGGTAACTTAGACAGTTCAAGTGCCCGCTAGGTTACCTGCATAGTCCAAGTGCCCGTTAGGTAACCTAGATAGTCCAAGTGCCCGCTAGGTAACCTACATAATCCAAGTGCCCGCTAGGTAACCTAGATAGTCCAAGTACCCGTTAGCTAACCTAGATAGTCCAAGTGCCCGCTAGGTAACCTCCATAGTCCAAGTGCCCGCTAGGTAACCTCCATAGTCCAAGTGCCCACTAATTTACTTATATAGTCCAAGTGCCCGCTGAGGAAACTGCATCATTCAAGTGCCCGCTAGTTAATCTAGATAGTCCAAGTGCCCGCTAGTTAACCTAGATAGTCCAAGTGCCCGCTACTTAACCTAGATCGTCCAAGTGCCCGCTAGTTAACCTACATAGTCCAAGGTCCGCTAGTTAACCTAGATATTCCAAGTGCCCCTTAGTTAACCTACATAGTCAAAGGGCCCTCTAGTTAACCTAGATAGTCCAAGTGCCCGCTAGGGGACATACATAGTCCAAGTGCCCGCTATGTAACCCTAATAGTCTAAGGGCCCGCTAGATAACCTACATAGTACAACTGCTCGATAGGGAACCTACATAGTCCAAGTGCCCGCTAAGGGACGAACATAGTTCAAGTGCCCGCTAGGGAACCTACAAAATCCAAGTGCCCGCTAGGTAACCTAGATAGTCTAAGTGCCCGCTAGTTAACCTACATAGTCCAAGTGCCCGCTGAGGAACCTACATAGTCCAAGTGTCCGAAAGGGAACCTACGTATTCCAAGTGCCCATTAGGGCACCTAGATAGTCCAAGTGCCCATAGGGAACCTATATCGTCCAAGTGCCCTCTAGGGAACCTACATAGTCAAAGTGCCCGCTAGGGAACCTGCATTGTACAAGTGCCCTCTAGTTAACCTAGATAGTCCAAGTACCCGCTAGGTAACCTAGATAGTCCAAGGGCCCGCTAGTTAACCTACAAAGTCCAAGTGCCCGATAGGGAACCTACATAGTCCAAGTGCCCAATGAGGAACCTACATAGTCCAAGTGCCCGATAGGGAATCTTCATATTCCAAGTGCCCGTTAGGGAACCCAGATAGTCCAAGTGCCCATAGGGAACCTACATAGTCCAAGTGCCCTCTAGGGAAGCTACATATTCATAGTGCCCGCTAGGGAACTTGCATTGTCCAAGTGCCCGCTAGTTAACCTAGATCGTCCAAGTGTCCGCTAGTAAACCTACATAGTCCAAGTTCCCGTTAGGTAACCTAGATAGGCCAAGTGCCCGCTAGTTAACCTACATAGTACAATGGCCCGCTAGTTGACATAGATAGTCTAAGTGCCCGCTAGTTAACCTAGATAGTCAAAGTGCCCGCTAGTTAACCTAAGTAGTACAAATGTCCAATAGGGATCCTACATAGTCCAAGTGCCCGCTAGGTAACCTAGATATTCCAAGTTCCGGTTTCCTAACCTAGATAGTCCAAGTGCCCGCTAGGTAACCTACATAGTCCAAGTGCCCATTCGTTAACCTAGATAGTCCAAGTGCCCGCTAGGTAACCTATACTGTCCAAGTGCCCGCTAGGTTACTTACATAGTCCAAGTGCACGTTCGTTAACTTAGATAGTCCAAGTCGCGGTAGGTAACCAACATAGTCCAAGGGCCGCTAGGTAACCTATATAGTCCAAGTGCCCACTAGTTAACCTATAGTCCAAGTGCCCTCTAGGTAACCTACATATTCCAAGTTCCCGCTAGGTAACCTATAGTCCAAGTGCCCGTTACCTAACCTAGATAGTCCAAGTGCCCGTTAGGTTACCTATATTGTCCAAGTGCCCGCTAGTTAACCTACATAGTCCAAGGTCCGCTAGTTAACCTAGATATTCCAAGTGCCTGCTAGTTAACCTACATAGTCCAAGGGCCCTCTAGTTAACCTAGATAGTCCAAGTGACCGCTAGAAGACGTACATAGTCCAAGTGCCCGCTAGGTAACCTAGATAGTCTAAGGGCCCGCTAGTTAACCTACATAGTCCAACTGCCCGATAGGGAACCTACATAGTCCAAGTGCCCGCTAAGGGACGAACATAGTCCAAGTGCCCGCTAGGGAACCTGCATAGTCCAAGTACCCGCTAGGTAACCTAGATAGTCCAAGTGCCCGCTAGTTAACCTACATAGTCCAAGTGCCCGCTGAGGAACCTACATAGTCCAAGTGTCCGAAAGGGAACCTACGTATTCCAAGTGCCCATTAGGGCACCGAGATATTCCAAGTGCCCATAGGGAACCTATATCTTCCAAGTGCCCTCTAGGGAACCTACATAGTCAAAGTGCCCGCTAGGGAACTTGCATTGCACAAGTGCCCTCTAGTTAACCTAGATAGTCCAAGTGCCCGCTAGGTAACCTAGATAGTCCAAGGGCCCGCTAGTTAACCTACATAGTCCAAGTGCCCAATGAGGAACCTACATAGTCCAAGTGCCCGATAGGGAATCTTCATATTCCAAGTGCCCGTTAGGGAACCCAGATAGTCCAAGTGCCCGCTAGGTAACCTCCATAGTCCAAGTGCCCGCTAGGTAACCTCCATAGTCCAAGTGCCCGTTCGTTAACCTAGATAGTCCAAGTTCCTGTTAGCTAACCTACATAATCCAAGTGCCCGTTCGTTAACCTAGATAGTTCAAGTGCCCGCTAGGTAACCTACATAGTCCAAGTGCCCGTTTGCTAACCTAGATCGTCAAAGGGCCCGCTAGTTAACCTACATAGTCCAAGGGCCCGCTAGTTAACCTATATAGTCCAAGTGCCCGCTAGTTAACCCTCATTGTCCAAGTCCCTGATGGGGAACCTACATAGTCCAAGTATCCGCTAGGTAACCTACATACTCCAAATGCCCGCTAGTAACGTACATAGTCCAAGTGCCCGTTGGGTCACCTAGATAGTCCAAATGCCCGCTAGGGAACCCACATAGCCCAAGTGCCCATTAGAGAACTTACATAATCAAAGCCCTGCTAGGGAACCTCCATAGTCCAAGTGCCCGCTAGGTAACCTCCATAGTCCAAGTGCCCGTTCGTTAACCTAGATAGTCCAAGTTCCTGTTAGCTAACCTACATAGTCCAAGTGTCCGTTCGTTAACCTAGATAGTTCAAGTGCCCGCTAGGTAACCTAGACAGTCCAAGTGCCTGCTAGGTAACCTACATAGTCTAAGTGCCCGCTAGGGACCTACATAGTCCAAGTGCCCGCTAGGTAACCTATATAGTCCAAGTGCCCGTTAGTTAACCTAGATAGTAAAAGTGCCTGCTAGGTAACCTAGATAGTCCAAATGCCTGCTAGTGTACACACATAGTCCAACTGCCCGATAGGGAACCAACATAGTCCAAGTGCCCGCTAAGGGACCGACATAGTCCAAGTGACCGCTAGGGAACCTACATAGTCCAAATGCCCGTTAGGGTACCCAGAGTCCAACTGCCCGAAAGGGAACCAACATAGTCCAAGTGCCCGCTAAGGGACCTACATAGTCCAAGTGCCCGTTAGGGAACCTACATAGTCCAAGTGCCCTCTAGGGAACCTGCATCGCCCAAGTGCCCGCCAGTTAACATAGAGAGTCTAAGTTCCCGCTAGTTAACCTAGATAGTCCAAGTGCCCGCTAGTTAACCTAGATCGTCCAAGTGCCCGCTAGTTAACCTACATAGTCCAAGGTCCGTTAGTTAACCTAGAGAGTCCAAGTTCCCTCTAGATAGCCTACATAGTCCAAGGGCCCTCTAGTTAACCTCGATAGTCCAAGTGCCGCTAGGGGACGTACATAGTCCAAGTGCCCGCTGGACAACCTAGATAGTCCAAGTGCCCGCTAGTTAACCTACATAGTCCAAGTGCCCGCTTGTTAACCTACATAGTCCAAGTGTCCGAAAGGGAACCTACGTATTCCAAGTGCCCGTTAGGGCACCTAGATAGTCCAAGTAACCATAGGGAACCTATATAGTCCAAGTGCCCTCTAGGAAAGCTACATAGTCAAAGTGCCCGCTAGGGAACCTGCATTGTACAAGTGCCCGCTAGTTAACCTAGAAAGTCCAAGTGCCCGCTAGGTAACCTAGATAGTCGAAGGGCCCGCTAGTTAACCTACATAGTCCAAGTGCCCGATAGGGAACCTACATAGTCCAAGTGCCCAATGAGGAACCTACATAGTCCAAGTGCCCGATAGGGAATCTTCATATTCCAAGTGCCCGTTAGGGAACCCAGATAGTCCAAGTGCCCATAGGGAACCTATATGGTCCAAGTGCCCTCTAGGGAAGGTACATATTCATAGTGCCCGCTAGGGAACCTGCATTGTCCAAGTGCCCGCTAGTTAACCAAGATTGTCCAAGTGTCCGCTAGTAAACCTACATAGTCCAAGTTCCCGTTAGGTAACCTAGATAGGCCAAGTGCCCGCAAGGTAACCTACATAGTCCAAGTGCCCGCTAGGTAACCTAGATAGTCCAAGTGCCCCTTAGGTAACCTAGATAGTCCTAATGCCCGCTAGGTAACCTTCGTAGCCCAAGTGCCCGCTAGGTAACCTAGATAGTCTAAGGGACCGCTAGATAACCTACATAGTCCAACTGCCCGATAGGGAACCTACATAGTCCAAGGGCCCGCTAAGGGACGAACATAGTCCAAGTGCCCGCTAGGGAACCTACATATTCATAGTGCCCGCTAGGGAACCTGCATTGTCCAAGTGCCCGCTAGTTAACCTAGATCGTCCAAGGGTCCGCTAGTAAACCTACATAGTCCAAGTTCCCGTTAGGTAACCTAGATAGGCCAAGTGCCCGTTACCTAACCTAGATAGTCCAAGTGCCCGTTAGGTTACCTACATAGTCCACGTGCCGGTTAGTTAACCTGGATAGTCCAAGTGCCCGCTAGGTAACCTACATAGTCCAAGTGCCCGCTAATTAACCTATATAGTCCAACTGCCCGTTAGGTAACCTAGACAGTCAAGTGCCCGCTAGGTAACCTCCATAGTCCAAGTGCCCGCTAATAAACCTATATAGTCTAAGTGCCCGCTAGGGAACCTGCATCGTCCAAGTGCCGGCTAGTTAATCTAGATAGTCCAAGTGCCCGCTAGTTAAGCTAGATAGTACAAGTGGCCGCTAGTTAACCTAGATCGTCCAAGTGCCCACTAGTTAACCTACATAGTCCAAGGTCCGCTAGTTAACCAAGATATTCCAAGTGCCCGCTAGTTAACCTACATAGTCCAAGGGCCCTCTATTTAACCTAGATAGTCCAAGTGCCCGATAGGGGACGTACATAGTCCAAGTGCCCGCTAGGTAACCTAGATAGTCTAAGGGCCCGCTAGTTAACCTACATAGTCCAACTGCCTGATAGGGAACCTACATAGTCCAAGTGCCCGATAAGGTACGAACATAGTCCAAGGGCCCGCTAAGGAACCTACATAGTCCAAGTGCCTGCTAGGTAACCTAGATAGTCCAAGTGCCCGCTAGGGAACCTACATAGTCCAAGTGCCCGCTAGGTAAGCTAGATTGTCCAAGTGCCCGCTAGGTAACTTACATAGTCCAAGTGCCCGCTGAGGAACCTACATAGTCCAAGTGTCCAAAAGGGAACCTACGTATTCCAACTGCCCATTAGGGCACCTAGATAGTCCAAGTGCCCTCTAGGGAACCTACATCGTCAAAGTGCCCGCTAGGGAACCTGCATTGTACAAGTTCCCTCTAGTTAACCTAGATAGTCCAAGTGCCCGCTAGGTAACCTAGATAGTCCAAGGGCCCGCTAGTTAACCTACATAGTCCAAGTGCCCAATGAGGAACCTACATAGTCCAAGTGCCCGTTAGGTAACCTAGACAGTCTAAGTGCCCGCTAGGTAACCTCCATAGTCCAAGTGCCCGCTAATTAACCTATATAGTCCAAGTGCCCGCTAGGGAACCTGCATCGTCCAAGTGCCCGCTAGTTAATCTAGATAGTCCAAGTGCCCGCTAGTTTACCTACATAGTCCAAGGGCCCTCTATTTAACCTAGATAGTCCAAGTGCCCGCTAGGGGACGTACATAGTCCAAGTGCCCGCTAGGTAACCTAGATAGTCTAAGGGCCCGCTAGTTAACCTACATAGTCCAACTGCCCGATAGGGAACCTACATAGTCCAAGATTCCGCTAAGGGACGAACATAGTCCAGGTGCCCGCTAGGGAACCTACATAGTCCAAGTGCCCGCTAGGTACCCTAGATCGTCCAAGTGCCCGCTAGTTAACCTACATAGTCCAAGTGCCCGCTGAGGAACCTACATAGTCCAAGTGTCCGAAAGGGAACCTACGTATTCCAAGTGCCCATTAGGGCACCTAGATAGTCCAAGTGCCCATAGGGAACCTATATAGTCCAAGTGCCCTCTAGGGAACTTACATAGTCAAAGTGCCCGCTAGGGAACCTGCATTGTACAAGTGCCCTCTAGTTAACCTAGATAGTCCAAGTGACCACTAGGTAACCTAGATAGTCCAAGGGCCCGCTAGTTAACCTACATAGTCCAAGTGACCAATGAGGAACCTACATAGTCCAAGTGCCCAATGAGGAACCTACATAGTCCAAGTGCCCGATAGGGAATCTTCATATTCCAAGTGCCCGTTAGGGAACCCAGATTGTCCAACTGCCCATAGGGAACCTATATAGTCCAAGTTCCCTCTAGGGAAGCTACATATTCATAGTGCCCGCTAGGGAACCTGCATTGTCCAAGTGCCCGCTAGTTAACCTAGATCGTCCAAGTGTCCGCTAGTAAACCTACATAGTCCAAGTTCCCGTTAGGTAACCTAGATAGGCCAAGTGCCCGCTAGTTAACCTACATAGTACAATGGCCCGCTAGTTGACCTAGATAGTCCAAGTGCCCGCTAGTTAACCTAGATAGTCAAAGTGCCCGCTAGTTAACCTAAGTAGTACAAATGTCCAATAGGGATCCTACATAATCCAAGTGCCCGATAGGTAACCTAGATATTCCAAGTTCCGGTTTGCTAACCTAGATAGTCCAAGTGCCCGCTAGGTAACCTATACTGTCCAAGTGCCCGCTAGGTTACTTACATAGTCCAAGTGCACGTTCGTTAACTTAGATAGTCCAAGTCGCGGTAGGTAACCAACATAGTCTAATGGCCGCTAGGTAACCTATATAGTCCAAGTGCCCGCTAGTTAACCTATAGTCCAAGTGTCCTCTAGGTAACTTAAACAGTCCAAGTGCCCGCTAGGTTACCTGCATAGTCCAAGTGCCCGTTAGGTAACCTAGATAGTCCAAGTGCCCGCTAGGTAACCTCCATAGTCCAAGTGCCCGCTAGGTAACATCCATAGTCCAAGTGCCCGTTCGTTAACCTAGATAGTCCAAGTTCCTGTTAGCTAACCTACATAGTCCAAGTGCCCGTTCGTTAACCTAGATAGTTCAAGTGCCCGCTAGGTAACCTAGACAGTCCAAGTGCCTGCTAGGTAACCTACATAGTCCAAGTGCCCGTTTGCTAACCTAGATCGTCAAAGGGCCCGCTAGTTAACCTACATAGTCCAAGGGCCCTCTAGTTAACCTAGATAGTCCAATTGCCCGCTAGTTAACCTACATTGTCCATGTCCCTGATGGGGAACCTACATAGTCCAAGTATCCGCTAGGTAACCTACATAGTCCAAATGCCCACTAGTAACGTACGTAGTCCAAATGCCCGTTAGGTAACCTAGATAGTCCAAATGCCCGCTAGGGAACCTACATAGCCCAAGTGCCCGCTAGGTAACCTACATAGTCCAAATGCCCGCTAGAAACCTACATAGTCCAAGTGCAAGAAGGGAACCTACATAATCCAAGTGCCCGCTAGGGAACCTACATAGTCCAAATGCCCGTTAGGTAACCTAGATAATCCAAATGCCCGCTAGGGTACCCAAATAGTCTAAGTGCCCGCGAGGTAACCTACATTGTCCAAGTGCCCATTCATTAACCTAGATTTTCCAAGTGCCCTCTAGGTAACCTAGACTGTCCAAGTGCCCGCTTGGTTACCTACATAGTCCACGTGCCCGTTCGTTAACCTAGATAGTACAAGAGCCCGCTAGTTAACCTACATAGTCCAAGGGCCCGCTAGTTAACCTAGATAGTCCAAGTGCCCGATAGTTAACCTACATTGTCCAAGTCCCTGATGGGGAACCTACATAGTCCAAGTATCCGCTAGGTAACCTACATAGTCCAAATGCCCGCTAGTAACGTACATAGTCCAAGTGCCCGTTAGGTAACCTAGATAGTCCAAATGCCCGCTAGGGAACCCACATAGTCCAAGTGCCCGTTAGAGAACGTACATAGTCAAAGCCCTGCTAGGGAACCTACATAGTCCAAGTGCCCGCTAGGGAACCTAGATAGTCCAAGTACCCGTTAGCTAACCTAGAAAATCCAAGTGCCCGCTAGGTAACCTACATAGTCCAAGTGCCCGCTAGGTAACCTCCATAGTCCAAGTGCCCTTTCATTAACCTAGATAGTCCAAGTTCCTGTTAGCTAACCTACATAGTCCAAGGGCCCGTTCGTTAACCTAGATAGTTCAACGGCCCGCTAGGTAACCTAGACAGTCCAAGTGCCTGCTAGGTAACCTACATAGTCCAAGTGCCCGCTAGGGACCTACATAGTCCAAGTGCCCTTTAGTTAACCTAGATAGTCAAAGTGACCGCTAGGGAACCTACATAGTCCAAATGCCCGTTAGGGTACCCACAGAGTCCAACTGCCCGAAAGGGAACCAACATAGTCCAAGTGCCCGCTAAGGGACCTACATAGTCCAAGTGCCCGTTAGGGAACCTACATAGTCCAAGTGCCCTCTAGGGAACCTGCATCGTCCAAGTGCCCGCCAGTTAACATAGAGAGTCTAAGTTCCCGCTAGTTAACCTAGATAGTCCAAGTGCCCGCTAGTTAACCTAGATCGTCCAAGTGCCCGCTAGTTAACCTACATAGTCCAAGGTCCGTTAGTTAACCTAGATAGTCCAAGTGCCCTCTAGTTAACCTACATAGTCCAAGGGCCCTCTAGTTAACCTCGATAGTCCAAGTGCCCGCTAGGGGACGTACATTGTCCAAGTGCCGGCTGGGCAACCTAGATAGTCCAAGTGCCCGCTAGATAACCTACATAGTCCAAGTGCCCGCTGAGGAACCTACATAGTCCAAGTGTCCGAAAGGGAACCTACGTATTCCAAGTGCCCGTTAGGGCACCTAGATAGTCCAAGTAACCATAGGGAACCTATATAGTCCATGTGCCCTCTAGGGAAGCTACATAGTCAAATTGCCCGCTAGGGAACCTGCATTGTACAAGTGCCCGCTAGTTAACCTAGATAGTCCAAGTGCCCGCTAGGTAACCTAGATAGTCGAAGGGCCCACTAGTTAACCTACATAGTCCAAGTGCCCGATAGGGAACCTACATAGTCCAAGTGCCCAATGAGGAACCTACATAGTCCAAGTGCCCGATAGGGAAACTTCATATTCCAAGTGCCCGTTAGGGAACCCAGATAGTCCAAGTGCCCATAGGGAACCTATATGGTCCAAGTGCCCTCTAGGGAAGCTACATATTCATAGTGCCCGCTAGGGAACCTGCATTGTCCAAGTGCCCGCTAGTTAACCAAGATCATCCAAGTGTCCGCTAGTAAACCTACATAGTCCAAGTTCCCGTTAGGTAACCTAGATAGGCCAAGTGCCCGCAAGGTAACCTACATAGTCCAAGTGCCCGCTAGGTAACCTAGATATTCCAAGTTCCGGTTTACTAATCTAGATAGTCCAAGTGCCCTCTAGGTAACCTACATAGTCCAAGTGCCCATTCGTTAACCTAGATAGTCCAAGTGCCCGCTAGGTAACCTATACTGTCCAAGTGCCCGCTAGGTTACCTACATAGTCCATGTGCACGTTCGTTAACTTAGATAGTCCAAGTCGCGCTAGGTAACCTACATAGTCCAAGGGCCACTAGGTAACCTATAGTCCAAGTGCCCTCTAGGTAACCTACATATTCCAAGTTCCCGCTAGGTAACCTAGATAGTCCAAGGGCCCGCTAGTTAACCTACATAGTCCAAGTGCCCGATAGGGAACCTACATAGTCCAAGTGACCAATGAGGAACCTACATAGTCCAAGTGCCCGATAGGGAATCTTCATATTCCAAGTGCCCGTTAGGGAACCCAGATATTCCAAGTGCCCGCTAGGTAACCTCCATAGTCCAAGTGCCCGCTAGGTAACCTCCATAGTCCAAGTGCCTGTTCGTTAACCTAGATAGTCCAAGTTCCTGTTAGGTAACCTACATAGTCCAAGTTCCCGTTCGTTAACCTAGATAGTTCAAGTGCCCGCTAGGTAACCTAGACAGTCCAAGTGCCTGCTAGGTAACCTACTTAGTCCAAGTGCCCGTTTGCTAACCTAGATCGTCAAAGGGCCCGCTAGTTAACCTACATAGTCCAAGGGCCCGCTAGTTAACCTATATAGTCCAAGTGTCCGCTAGTCAACCTACATTGTCCAAGTCCCTGATGGGGAACCTACATAGTCCAAGTATCCGCTAGGTAACCTACATAGTCCAAATGCCCGCTAGTAACGTACATAGTCCAAGTGCCCGTTAGGTAACCTAGATAGTCCAAATGCCCGCTAGGGAACACACATAGCCCAAGTGCCCGCTAGGGAACCTGCATTGTACAAATGCCCTCTAGTTAACCTAGATAGTCCAAGTGCCCGCTAGGTAACCTAGATAGTCCAAGGGCCCGCTAGTTAACCTACATAGTCCAAGTGCCCAATGAGGAACCTACATAGTCCAAGTGCCCGATAGGAATCTTCATATTCCAAGTGCCCGTTAGGGAACCCAGATTGTCCAAGTGCCCATAGGGAACCTATATAGTCCAAGTTCCCTCTAGGGAAGCTACATATTCATAGTGCCCGCTAGGGAACCTGCATTTTCCAATTGCTCGCTAGTTAACCTAGATCGTCCAAGGGTCCGCTAGTAAACCTACATAGTCCAAGTTCCCGTTAGGTAACCTAGATAGGCCAAGTGCCCGCTAGTTAACCTACATAGTACAATGGCCCGCTAGTTGACCTAGATAGTCCAAGTGCCCGCTAGTTAACCTAGATAGTCAAAGTGCCCGCTAGTTAAACTAAGTAGTACAAATGTCCGATAGGGATCCTACATAGTCCAAGTGTCCGCTAGGTAACCTAGATATTCCAAGTTCCGGTTTGCTAACCTAGATAGTCCAAGTGCCTGCTAGGTAACCTATACTGTCCAAGTGCCCGCTAGGTTACTTACATAGTCCAAGTGCACTTTCGTTAACTTAGATAGTCCAAGTCGCGGTAGGTAACCAACATAGTCCAAGGGCCGCTAGGTAACCTATATAGTCCAAGTGCCCGCTAGTTAGCCTATAGTCCAAGTGCCCTCTAGGTAACCTACATATTCCAAGTTTCCGCTAGGTAACCTAGATAGTGCAAGTGCCCGTTACCTAACCTAGATAGTCCAAGTGCCCGTTAGGTTACCTACATAGTCCACGTGCCGGTTCGTTAACCTAGATAGTCCAAGTGCCCGCTAATTAACCTACATTGTCCAAGTGCCCGCTAAATAACCTACATAGTCCAAGTGCCCGTTAGGTAACCTAGACAGTCCAAGTGCCCGCTAGGTAACCTCCATAGTCCAAGTGCCCGCTAATTAACCTATGTAGTCCAAGTGCCCGCTAGGGAACCTGCATCGTCCAAGTGCCCGCTAGTTAATCTAGATAGTCCAAGTGCCCGCTAGTTAACCTACATAGTCCAAGGGCCCTCTATTTAACCTAGATAGTCCAAGTGCCCGCTAGGGGACGTACATAGTCCAAGTGCCCGCTAGGTAACCTAGATAGTCTAAGGGCCCGCTAGTTAACCTACATAGTCCAACTGCCCGATAGGGAACCTACATAGTCCAAGATCCCGCTACGGGACGAACATAGTCCAAGTGCCCGCTAGGGAACCTACATAGTCCAAGTGCCCGCTAGGTAACCTAGATCGTCCAAGTGCCCGCTAGTTAACCTACATAGTCCAAGTGCCCGCTGAGGAACCTACATAGTCCAAGTGTCCGAAAGGGAACCTACGTATTACAAGTGCCCATTAGGGCACCTAGATAGTCCAAGTGCCCATAGGGAACCTATATAGTCCAAGTGCCCTCTAGGGAACTTACATAGTCAAAGTGCCAGCTAGGGAACCTGCATTGTACAAGTGCCCTCTAGTTAACCTAGATAGTCCAAGTGCCCGCTAGGTAACCTAGATAGTCGAAGGGCCCGCTAGTTAACCTACATAGTCCAAGTGCCCGATAGGGAACCTACATAGTCCAAGTGCCCAATGAGGAACCTACATAGTCCAAGTGCCCGATAGGGAATCTTCATATTCCAAGTGCCCGTTAGGGAACCCAGATTGTCCAAGTGCCCATAGGGAACCTATATAGTCCAAGTTCCCTCTAGGGAAGCTACATATTCATAGTGCCCGCTAGGGAACCTGCATTGTCCAAGTGCCCGCTAGTTAACCTAGATCGTCCAAGTGTCCGCTAGTAAACCTACATAGTCCAAGTTCCCGTTAGGTAACCTAGATAGGCCAAGTGCCCGCTAGTTAACCTACATAGTACAATGGCTCGCTAGTTGACTTAGTAGTCCAAGTGCCCGCTAGTTAACCTAGATAGTCAAAGTGCCCGCTAGTTAACCTAAGTAGTACAAATGTCCAATAGGGATCCTACATAATCCAAGTGCCCGATAGGTAACCTAGATATTCCAAGTTCCGGTTTGCCAACCTAGATAGTCCAAGTGCCCGCTAGGTAACCTATACTGTCCAAGTGCCCGCTAGGTTACTTACATAGTCCAAGTGCACGTTCGTTAACTTAGATAGTCCAAGTCGCGGTAGGTAACCAACATAGTCTAAGGGCCGCTAGGTAACCTATATAGTCCAAGTGCCCGCTAGTTAACCTATAGTCCAAGTGTCCTCTAGGTAACTTAAACAGTCCAAGTAACCGCTAGGTTACCTGCATAGTCCAAGTGCCCGTTAGGTAACCTAGATAGTCCAAGTGCCCGCTAGGTAACCTCCATAGTCCAAGTGCCCGCTAGGTAACATCCATAGTCCAAGTGCCCGTTCGTTAACCTAGATAGTCCAAGTTCCTGTTAGCTAACCTACATAGTCCAAGTGCCCGTTCGTTAACCTAGATAGTTCAAGTGCCTGCTAGGTAACCTACATAGTCCAAGTGCCCGTTTGCTAACCTAGATCGTCAAAGGGCCCGCTAGTTAACCTACATAGTCCAAGGGCCCTCTAGTTAACCTAGATAGTTCAAGTGCCCGCTAGTTAACCTACATTGTCCATGTCCCTGATGGGGAACCTACATAGTCCAAGTATCCGCTAGGTAACCTACATAGTCCAAATGCCCACTAGTAAAGTACGTAGTCCAAATGCCCGTTAGGTAACCTAGATAGTCCAAATGCCCGCTAGGGAACCTACATAGCCCAAGTGCCCGCTAGGTAACCTACATAGTCCAAATGCCCGCTAGAAACCTACATAGTCCAAGTGCAAGAAGGGAACCTACATAATCCAAGTGCCCACTAGGGAACCTACATAGTCCAAATGCCCGTTAGGTAACCTAGATAGTCCAAATGCCCGCTAGGGTACCCACATAGTCTAAGTGCCCGCGAGGTAACCTACATTGTCCAAGTGCCCATTCATTAACCTAGATTTTCCAAGTGCCCTCTAGGTAACCTAGACTGTCCAAGTGCCCGCTTGGTTACCTACATAGTCCACGTGACCGTTCGTTTACCTAGATAGTACAAGAGCCCGCTAGTTAACCTACATAGTCCAAGGGCCCGCTAGTTAACCTAGATAGTCCAAGTGCCCGATAGTTAACCTACATTGTCCAAGTCCCTGATGGGGAACCTACATAGTCCAAGTATCCGCTAGGTAACCTACATAGTCCAAATGCCCCCAAGTAACGTACATAGTCCAAGTGCCCGTTAGGTAACCTAGATAGTCCAAATGCCCGCTAGGGAACCCACATAGTCCAAGTGCCCGTTAGAGAACTTACATAGTCAAAGCCCTGCTAGGGAACCTACATAGTCCAAGTGCCCGCTAGGTAACCTAGATAGTCCAAGTACCCGTTAGCTAACCTAGATAGTCCAAGTGCCCGCTAGGTAACCTACATAGTCCAAGTGCCCGCTAGGTAACCTCCATAATCCAAGTGCCCGTTCATTAACCTAGACAGTCCAAGTTCCTGTTAGCTAACCTACATAGTCCAAGGGCCCGTTCGTTAACCTAGATTGTTCAAGTGCCCGCTAGGTAACCTAGACAGTCCAAGTGCCTGCTAGGTAACCTACATAGTCCAAGTGCCCGCTAGGGACCTACATAGTCCAAGTCCCGTTAGTTAACCTAGATAGTCAAAGTGCCTGCTAGGTAACCTAGATAGTCCAAATGCCCGCTAGGATACCCACATAGTCCAACTGCCCGATAGGGAACCAACATAGTCCAAGTGCCCGCTAAGGGACCTACATAGTCCAAGTGCCCGTTAGGGAACCTGCATAGGCCAAGTGCCCTCTAGGGAACCTGCATCGTCCAAGTGCCCGCCAGTTAACATAGATAGTCTAAGTTCCCGCTAGTTAACCTAGATAGTCCAAGTGCCCGCTAGTTAACATAGATCGTGCAAGTGCCCGCTAGTTAACCTACATAGTCCAAGGTCCGTTAGTTAACCTAGATAATCCAAGTGCCCTCTAGTTAACCTACATAGTCCAAGGGCCCTCTAGTTAACCTCGATAGTCCAAGTGCCCGCTAGGGGACGTACATAGTCCAAGTGCCCGCTGGGCAACCTAGATAGTCCAAGTGCCCGCTAGATAACCTACATAGTCCAAGTGCCCGCTGAGGAACCTACATAGTCCAAGTGTCCGAAAGGGAACCTACGTATTCCAAGTGCCCGTTAGGGCACCTAGATAGTCCAAGTAACCATAGGGAACCTATATAGTCCAAGTGCCCTCTAGGGAAGCTCCATAGTCAAAGTGCCCGCTAGGGAACCTGCATTGTCCAAGTGCCCGCTAGTTAACCAAGATCGTCCAAGTGTCCGCTAGTAAACCTACATAGTCCAAGTTCCCGTTAGGTAACCTAGATAGGCCAAGTGCCCGCAAGGTAACCTACATAGTCCAAGTGCCCGCTAGGTAACCTAGATATTCCAAGTTCCGGTTTACTAATCTAGATAGTCCAAGTGCCCGCTAGGTAACCTACATAGTCCAAGTGCCCATTCGTTAACCTAGATAGTCCAAGTGCCCGCTAGGTAACCTATACTGTCCAAGTGCCCGCAAGGTTACCTACATAGTCCAAGTGCACGTTCGTTAACTTAGATAGTCCAAGTCGCGCTAGGTAATCTACATAGTCCAAAGGCCCGCTAGGTAACCTATATAGTCCAAGTGCCCGCTAGTTAAACTATAGTCCAAGTGCCCGCTAGGTAACCTACATATTCCAAGTTCCCGCTAGGTAACCAAGATAGTCCAAGTGCCCGTTACCTAACCTAGATATTCCAAGTGCCCGTTAGGTTACCTACATAGTCCACGTGCCGGTTCTTTAACCTACATAGTCCAAGTGCCCGCTAGGTAACCTACATAGTCCAAGTACCCGCTAATTAACCTATATAGTCCAAGTGCCCGCTAGGGAACCTGCATCATCCAAGTGCCCGCTAGTTAATCTAGATATTCCAAGTGCCCGCTAGTTAACCTACATAGTCCAAGGGCCCTCTAGTTAACCTAGATAGTCCAAGTGCCCACTAGGGGAAGTACATAGTCCAAGTGTCCGCTAGGTAACCTAGATAGTCTAAGGGCCCGCTAGTTAACCTACATAGTCCAACTGCCCGATAGGGAATCTACATAGTCCAAGCGTTCGCTAAGGGACGAACACAGTCCAAGTGCCCGCTAGGGAACCTACATAGTCCAAATGCCCGCTAGGTAACCTAGATAGTCCAAGTGCCCGCTAGTTAACCTACATAGTCCAAGTGCCCGCTGAGGAACCTACATAGTCCATGTGTCCGAAAGGGAACCTATGTATTCCAAGTGCCCATTAGGGCACCCAGATAGTCCAAGTGCCCATAGGGAACCTATATAGTCCAAGTGCCCTCTAGGGAACTTACATAGTCAAAGTGCCCGCTAGGGAACCTGCATTTTACAAGTGCCCTCTAGTTAACCTAGATAGTCCAAGTGCCCGCTAGGTAACCTAGATAGCCCAAGGGCCTGCTATTTAACCTACATAGTCCAACGGCCCTCTAGTTAACCTAGATAGTCCAAGTGCCCGCTGGAGGACGTACATAGTCCAAGTGCCCGCTAGGTAACCTAGATAGTCTACGGGCCCGCTAGTTAACCTACATAGTCCAACTGCCCGATAGGGAATCTACATAGTCCAAGTGCCCGCTAAGGGACGAACATAGTCCAAGTGCCCGCTAGGGAACCTGCATAGTCCAAGTGCCCGATAGGTAACCTAGATAGTCCAAGTGCCCGCTAGTAAACCTACATAGTCCAAGTGCCCACTGAGGAACCTGCATAGTCCAAGTGTCCGAAAGGGAACCTACGTATTACAAGTGCCCATTAGGGCACCTAGATACTCCAAGTGCCCATAGGGAACCTATATAGTCCAAGTGCCCTCTAGGGAACCTACAAAGTCAAAGTGCCCGCTAGGGAACCTGCATTGTACAAGTGCCCGCTAGTTAACCTAGATAGTCAAAGTGCCCGCTAGTTAACCTAAGTAGTACAAATGTCCAGTAGGGATCCTACATAGTCCAAGTGCCCGCTAGGTAACCTAGATATTCCAAGTTCCAGTTTGCTAACCTAGATAGTCCAAGTGCCCGCTAGGTAACCTACATAGTCCAAGTGCCCATTTGTTAACCTAGATAATCCAAGTGCCCGCTAGGTAACCTATACTGTCCAAGTGCCCGCTAGGTTACTTACATAGTCCAAGTGCACGTTCGTTAACTTAGATAGTCCAAGTCGCGGTAGGTAACCAACATAGTCCAAGGGCCGCTAGGTAACCTATATAGTCCAAGTGCCCGCTAGTTAACCTATAGTCCAAGTGCCCTCTAGGTAACCTACATATTCCAAGTTCCCGCTAGGTAACCTGTAGTCCAAGTGCCCGTTACCTAACCTAGATAGTCCAAGTGCCCGTTAGGTTACCTATATTGTCCAAGTGCCCGCTAGTTAACCTACATAGTCCAAGGTCCGCTAGTTAACCTAGATATTCCAAGTGCCCGCTAGTTAACCTACATAGTCCAAGGGCCCTCTAGTTAACCTAGATAGTCCAAGTGACCGCTAGAAGACGTACATAGTCCAAGTGCCCGCTAGGTAACCTAGATAGTCTAAGGGCCCACTAGTTAACCTACATAGTCCAACTGCCCGATAGGGAACCTACATAGTCCAAGTGCCCGCTAAGGGACGAACATAGTCCAAGTGCCCGCTAGGTAACCTACATAGTCCAAGGGTCACTAGGTAACCTATAGTCCACGTGCCCTCTAGGTAACCTACATATTCCAAGTTCCCGCTAGGTAACCTAGATAGTCAAAGTGCCCGTTACCTAACCTAGATAGTCCAAGTGCCCGTGAGGTTACCTACATAGTCCACGTGCCCGTTCGTTAACCTAGATAGTACAATTGCCCGCTAGGTAACCTACATAGTCCAAGAGCCGGCAGGTAACTTAGACAGTTCAAGTGCCCGCTAGGTTACCTGCATAGTCCAAGTGCCCGTTAGGTAACCTAGATAGTCCAAGTGCCCGCTAGGTAACCTACATAATCCAAGTGCCCGCTAGGTAACCTAGATAGTCCAAGTACCCGTTAGCTAACCTAGATAGTCCAAGTGCCCGCTAGGTAACCTCCATAGTCCAAGTGCCCGCTAGGTAACCTCCATAGTCCAAGTGCCCACTAATTTACTTATATAGTCCAAGTGCCCGCTGAGGAAACTGCATCATTCAAGTGCCCGCTAGTTAATCTAGATAGTCCAAGTGCCCGCTAGTTAACCTAGATAGTCCAAGTGCCCGCTACTTAACCTAGATCGTCCAAGTGCCCGCTAGTTAACCTACATAGTCCAAGGTCCGCTAGTTAACCTAGATATTCCTAGTGCCCCTTAGTTAACCTACATAGTCAAAGGGCCCTCTAGTTAACCTAGATAGTCCAAGTGCCCGCTAGGGGACATACATAGTCCAAGTGCCCGCTATGTAACCTAGATAGTCTAAGGGCCCGCTAGATAACCTACATAGTACAACTGCTCGATAGGGAACCTACATAGTCCAAGTGCCCGCTAAGGGACGAACATAGTTCAAGTGCCCGCTAGGGAACCTACAAAATCCAAGTGCCCGCTAGGTAACCTAGATAGTCCAAGTGCCCGCTAGTTAACCTACATAGTCCAAGTGCCCGCTGAGGAACCTACATAGTCCAAGTGTCCGAAAGGGAACCTACGTATTCCAAGTGCCCATTAGGGCACCTAGATAGTCCAAGTGCCCATAGGGAACCTATATCGTCCAAGTGCCCTCTAGGGAACCTACATAGTCAAAGTGCCCGCTAGGGAACCTGCATTGTACAAGTGCCCTCTAGTTAACCTAGATAGTCCAAGTACCCGCTAGGTAACCTAGATAGTCCAAGGGCCCGCTAGTTAACCTACAAAGTCCAAGTGCCCGATAGGGAACCTACATAGTCCAAGTGCCCAATGAGGAACCTACATAGTCCAAGTGCCCGATAGGGAATCTTCATATTCCAAGTGCCCGTTAGGGAACCCAGATAGTCCAAGTGCCCATAGGGAACCTATATGGTCCAAGTGCCCTCTAGGGAAGCTACATATTCATAGTGCCCGCTAGGGAACTTGCATTGTCCAAGTGCCCGCTAGTTAACCTAGATCGTCCAAGTGTCCGCTAGTAAACCTACATAGTCCAAGTTCCCGTTAGGTAACCTAGATAGGCCAAGTGCCCGCTAGTTAACCTACATAGTACAATGGCCCGCTAGTTGACATAGATAGTCTAAGTGCCCGCTAGTTAACCTAGATAGTCAAAGTGCCCGCTAGTTAACCTAAGTAGTACAAATGTCCAATAGGGATCCTACATAGTCCAAGTGCCCGCTAGGTAACCTAGATATTCCAAGTTCCGGTTTGCTAACCTAGATAGTCCAAGTGCCCGCTAGGTAACCTACATAGTCCAAGTGCCCATTCGTTAACCTAGATAGTCCAAGTGCCCGCTAGGTAACCTATACTGTCCAAGTGCCCGCTAGGTTACTTACATAGTCCAAGTGCACGTTCGTTAACTTAGATAGTCCAAGTCGCGGTAGGTAACCAACATAGTCCAAGGGCCGCTAGGTAACCTATATAGTCCAAGTGCCCACTAGTTAACCTATAGTCCAAGTGCCCTCTAGGTAACCTACATATTCCAAGTTCCCGCTAGGTAACCTATAGTCCAAATGCCCGTTACCTAACCTAGATAGTCCAAGTGCCCGTTAGGTTACCTATATTGTCCAAGTGCCCGCTAGTTAACCTACATAGTCCAAGGTCCGCTAGTTAACCTAGATATTCCAAGTGCCTGCTAGTTAACCTACATAGTCCAAGGGCCCTCTAGTTAACCTAGATAGTCCAAGTGACCGCTAGAAGACGTACATAGTCCAAGTGCCCGCTAGGTAACCTAGATAGTCTAAGGGCCCGCTAGTTAACCTACATAGTCCAACTGCCCGATAGGGAACCTACATAGTCCAAGTGCCCGCTAAGGGACGAACATAGTCCAAGTGCCCGCTAGGGAACCTGCATAGTCCAAGTGCCCGCTAGGTAACCTAGATAGTCCAAGTGCCCGCTAGTTAACCTACATAGTCCAAGTGCCCGCTGAGGAACCTACATAGTCCAAGTGTCCGAAAGGGAACCTACGTATTCCAAGTGCCCATTAGGGCACCTAGATATTCCATGTGCCCATAGGGAACCTATATCTTCCAAGTGCCCTCTAGGGAACCTACATAGTCAAAGTGCCCGCTAGGGAACTTGCATTGCACAAGTGCCCTCTAGTTAACCTAGATAGTCCAAGTGCCCGCTAGGTAACCTAGATAGTGCAAGGGCCCGCTAGTTAACCTACATAGTCCAAGTGCCCAATGAGGAACCACATAGTCCAAGTGCCCGATAGGGAATCTTCATATTCCAAGTGCCCGTTAGGGAACCCAGATAGTCCAAGTGCCCGCTAGGTAACCTCCATAGTCCAAGTGCCCGCTAGGTAACCTCCATAGTCCAAGTGCCCGTTCGTTAACCTAGATAGTCCAAGTTCCTGTTAGCTAACCTACATAGTCCAAGTGCCCGTTCGTTAACCTAGATAGTTCAAGTGCCCGCTAGGTAACCTAGACAGTCCAAGTGCCTGCTAGGTAACCTACATAGTCCAAGTGCCCGTTTGCTAACCTAGATCGTCAAAGGGCCCGCTAGTTAACCTACATAGTCCAAGGGCCCGCTAGTTAACCTATATAGTCCAAGTGCCCGCTAGTTAACCCTCATTGTCCAAGTCCCTGATGGGGAACCTACATAGTCCAAGTATCCGCTAGGTAACCTACATACTCCAAATGCCCGCTAGTAACGTACATAGTCCAAGTGCCCGTTAGGTCACCTAGATAGTCCAAATGCCCGCTAGGGAACCCACATAGCCCAAGTGCCCATTAGAGAACTTACATAATCAAAGCCCTGCTAGGGAACCTCCATAGTCCAAGTGCCCGCTAGGTAACCTCCATAGTCCAAGTGCCCGTTCGTTAACCTAGATAGTCCAAGTTCCTGTTAGCTAACCTACATAGTCCAAGTGTCCGTTCGTTAACCTAGATAGTTCAAGTGCCCGCTAGGTAACCTAGACAGTCCAAGTGCCTGCTAGGTAACCTACATAGTCTAAGTGCCCGCTAGGGACCTACATAGTCCAAGTGCCCGCTAGGTAACCTACATAGTCCAAGTGCCCGTTAGTTAACCTAGATAGTAAAAGTGCCTGCTAGGTAACCTAGATAGTCCAAATGCCTGCTAGTGTACACACATAGTCCAACTGCCCGATAGGGAACCAACATAGTCCAAGTGCCCGCTAAGGGACCGACATAGTCCAAGTGACCGCTAGGGAACCTACATAGTCCAAATGCCCGTTAGGGTACCCACAGAGTCCAACTGCCCGAAAGGGAACCAACATAGTCCAAGTGCCCGCTAAGGGACCTACATAGTCCAAGTGCCCGTTAGGGAACCTACATAGTCCAAGTGCCCTCTAGGGAACCTGCATCGTCCAAGTGCCCGCCAGTTAACATAGAGAGTCTAATTTCCCGCTAGTTAACCTAGATAGTCCAAGTGCCCGCTAGTTAACCTAGATCGTCCAAGTGCCCGCTAGTTAACCTACATAGTCCAAGGTCCGTTAGTTAACCTAGAGAGTCCAAGTTCCCTCTAGATAGCCTACATAGTCCAAGGGCCCTCTAGTTAACCTCGATAGTCCAAGTGCCCGCTAGGGGACGTACATAGTCCAAGTGCCCGCTGGACAACCTAGATAGTCCAAGTGCCCGCTAGTTAACCTACATAGTCCAAGTGCCCGCTTGTTAACCTACATAGTCCAAGTGTCCGAAAGGGAACCTACGTATTCCAAGTGCCCGTTAGGGCACCTAGATAGTCCAAGTAACCATAGGGAACCTATATAGTCCAAGTGCCCTCTAGGGAAGCTACATAGTCAAAGTGCCCGCTAGGGAACCTGCATTGTACAAGTGCCCGCTAGTTAACCTAGAAAGTCCAAGTGCCCGCTAGGTAACCTAGATAGTCGAAGGGCCCGCTAGTTAACCTACATAGTCCAAGTGCCCGATAGGGAATCTTCATATTCCAAGTGCCCGTTAGGGAACCCAGATAGTCCAAGTGCCCATAGGGAACCTATATGGTCCAAGTGCCCTCTAGGGAAGCTACATATTCATAGTGCCCGCTAGGGAACCTGCATTGTCCAAGTGCCCGCTAGTTAACCAAGATTGTCCAAGTGTCCGCTAGTAAACCTACATAGTCCAAGTTCCCGTTAGGTAACCTAGATAGGCCAAGTGCCCGCAAGGTAACCTACATAGTCCAAGTGCCCGCTAGGTAACCTAGATAGTCCAAGTGCCCCTTAGGTAACCTAGATAGTCCTAATGCCCGCTAGGTAACCTTCGTAGCCCAAGTGCCCGCTAGGTAACCTAGATAGTCTAAGGGACCGCTAGATAACCTACATAGTCCAACTGCCCGATAGGGAACCTACATAGTCCAAGTGCCCGCTAAGGGACGAACATAGTCCAAGTGCCCGCTAGGGAACCTAAATATTCATAGTGCCCGCTAGGGAACCTGCATTGTCCAAGTGCCCGCTAGTTAACCTAGATCGTCCAAGGGTCCGCTAGTAAACCTACATAGTCCAAGTTCCCGTTAGGTAACCTAGATAGGCCAAGTGCCCGTTACCTAACCTAGATAGTCCAAGTGCCCGTTAGGTTACCTACATAGTCCACGTGCCGGTTAGTTAACCTGGATAGTCCAAGTGCCCGCTAGGTAACCTACATAGTCCAAGTGCCCGCTAATTAACCTACATAGTACAAGTGCCCGTTAGGTAACCTAGACAGTCAAGTGCCCGCTAGGTAACCTCCATAGTCCAAGTGCCCGCTAATAAACCTATATAGTCTAAGTGCCCGCTAGGGAACCTGCATCGTCCAAGTGCCGGCTAGTTAATCTAGATAGTCCAAGTGCCCGCTAGTTAAGCTAGATAGTACAAGTGGCCGCTAGTTAACCTAGATCGTCCAAGTGCCCACTAGTTAACCTACATAGTCCAAGGTCCGCTAGTTAACCAAGATATTCCAAGTGCCCGCTAGTTAACCTACATAGTCCAAGGGCCCTCTATTTAACCTAGATAGTCCAAGTGCCCGATAGGGGACGTACATAGTCCAAGTGCCCGCTAGGTAACCTAGATAGTCTAAGGGCCCGCTAGTTAACCTACATAGTCCAACTGCCTGATAGGGAACCTACATAGTCCAAGTGCCCGCTAGGTAAGCTAGATTGTCCAAGTGCCCGCTAGGTAACTTACATAGTCCAAGTGCCCGCTGAGGAACCTACATAGTCCAAGTGTCCAAAAGGGAACCTACGTATTCCAACTGCCCATTAGGGCACCTAGATAGTCCAAGTGCCCTCTAGGGAACCTACATCGTCAAAGTGCCCGCTAGGGAACCTGCATTGTACAAGTTCCCTCTAGTTAACCTAGATAGTCCAAGTGCCCGCTAGGTAACCTAGATAGTCCAAGGGCCCGCTAGTTAACCTACATAGTCCAAGTGCCCAATGAGGAACCTACATTGTCCAAGTGCCCGATAGGGAATCTTCATATTCCAAGTGCCCGTTAGGGAACCCAGATTGTCCAAGTGCCCATAGGGAACCTATATAGTCCAAGTTCCCTCTGGGGAAGCTACATATTCATAGTGCCCGCTAGGGAAGCTGCATTGTCCAAGTGTCCGCTAGTAAACCTACATAGTCCAAGTTCCCGTTAGGTAACCTAGATAGGCCAAGTGCCCGCTAGTTAACCTACATAGTACAATGGCCCGCTAGTTGACATAGATAGTCCAAGTGCCCGCTAGTAACCTAGATAGTCAAAGTGCCCGCTAGTTAACCTAAGTAGTACAAATGTCCATTAGGGATCCTACATAGTCCAAGTGCCCGCTAGGTAACCTAGATATTCCAAGTTCCGGTTTGCTAACCTAGATAGTCCAAGTGCCCGCTAGGTAACCTACGTAGTTCAAGTGCCCATTCGTTAACTTAGATAGTCCAAGTCGCGGTAGCTAACCAACATAGTCCAAGGGCCGCTAGGTAACCTATATAGTCCAAGTGCCCGCTAATTAACCTATAGTCCAAGTGCCCTCTAGGTAACCTACATATTCCAAGTTCCCGCTAGGTAACCTAGATAGTCCAAGTGCCCGTTAGGTTAACTACATAGTCCACGTGCCCGTTCGTTAACCTAGATCGTCCAATTGCCCACTAGGTAACCTACATAGTCCAAGGGCCGGCTAGGTAACCTTTAGAATCCAAGTGCCCGCTAGGTAATCTAGATAGTCCAGGTGCCCGTTAGGTAACCTAGATAGTCCAAGTGCCCGCTAGTTAACCTACATAGTCCAAGTGCCCCCTGGTTAACTTAAACAGTCCAAGTGCCCGCTAGGGGACATACATAGTCCAAGTGCCCGCTATGTAACCTAGATAGTCTAAGGTCCCGCTAGATAACCTACATAGTCCAACTGCCCGATAGGGAACCTACATAGTCCAAGTACCCGCTAAGGGATGAACATAGTCCAAGTGCCCGCTAGGGAACCTACAAAATCCAAGTGCCCGCTAGGTAACCTAGATAGTCCAAGTGCCCGCTAGTTAACCTACATAGTCCAAGTGCCCGCTGAGGAACCTACATAGTCCAAGTGTCCGAAAGGGAACCTACGTATTCCAAGTGCCCGTTAGGGCACCTAGATAGTCCAAGTAACCATAGGGAACCTATATAGTCCAAGTGCCCTCTAGGGAAGCTACATAGTCAAAGTGCCCGCTAGGGAACCTGCATTGTACAAGTGCCCGCTAGTTAACCTAGATAGTCCAAGTGCCCGCTAGGTAACCTAGATAGTCGAAGGGCCCGCTAGTTAACCTACATAGTCCAAGTGCCCGATAGGGAACCTACATAGTCCAAGTGCCCAATGAGGAACCTACATAGTCCAAGTGCCCGATAGGGAATATTCATATTCCAAGTGCCCGTTAGGGAACCCAGATAGTCCAAGTGCCCATAGGGAACCTATATTGTCCAAGTGCCCTCTAGGGAAGCTACATATTCATAGTGCCCGCTAGGGAACCTGCATTGTCCAAGTGCCCGCTAGTTAACCAAGATCGTCCAAGTGTCCGCTAGTAAACCTACATAGTCCAAGTTCCCGTTAGGTAACCTAGATAGGCTAAGTGCCCGCAAGGCAACCTACATAGTCCAAGTGCCCGCTAGGTAACCTAGATATTCCAAGTTCCGGTTTACTAATCTAGATAGTCCAAGTGCCCGCTAGGTAACCTACATAGTCCAAGTGCCCATTCGTTAACCTAGATAGTCCAAATGCCCGCTAGGTAACCTATACTGTCCAAGTGCCCGCTAGGTTACCTACATAGTCCATGTGCACGTTCGTTAACTTAGATAGTCCAAGTCGCGCTAGGTAACCTACATAGTCCAAAGGCCCGCTAGGTAACCTATATAGTCCAAGTGCCCGCTAGTTAAACTATAGTCCAAGTGCCCGCTAGGTAACCTACATATTCCAAGTTCCCGCTAGGTAACGAAGATAGTCCAAGTGCCCGTTACCTCACCTAGATAGTCCAAGTGCCCGTTAGGTTACCTACATAGTCCAAGTGCCCGCTAATTAACGTACATAGTCCAAGTGCCCGTTAGGTAACCTAGACAGTCCAATTTCCCGATAGTTAACCTCCATAGTCCAAGTGCCCGCTAATTAACCTATATAGTCCAAGTGCCCGCTAGGGAACCTGCATCATCCAAGTGCCCACTAGTTAATCTAGATAGTCCAAGTGCCCGCTAGTTAAGCTAGATAGTCCAAGTGGCCGCTAGTTAACCTAGATCGTCCAAGTGCCCGCTAGTTAACCTACATAGTCCAAGGTCCGCTAGTTAACCTAGATATTCCAAGTGCCCGCTAGTTAACCTACATAGTCCAAGGGCCCTCTAGTTAACCTAGATAGTCCAAGTGCCCACTAGGGGAAGTACATAGTCCAAGTGCCCGCTAGGTAACCTAGATAGTCTAAGGGCCCGCTAGTTAACCTACATAGTCCATCTGCCCGATAGGGAACCTACATAGTCCAAGCGCTCGCTAAGAGACGAACATAGTCCAAGTGCCCGCTAGGGAACCTACATACACCAAGTGCCCGCTAGGGTACCTGCATTGTACAAGTGCCCTCTAGTTAACCTAGATAGTCCAAGTGCCCGCTAGGTAACCTAGATAGTCCAAGGGCCTGCTAGTTAACCTACATAGTCCAACTGCCCGATAGGGAACCTACATAGTCCAAGTGCCCGCTAAGGGACGAACATAGTCCAAGTGCCCGCTAGGGAACCTGCATAGTCCAAGTGCCCGATAGGTAACCTAGATAGTCCAAGTGCCCGCTAGTAAACCTACATAGTCCAAGTGCCCACTGAGGAACCTGCATAGTCCAAGTGTCCGAAAGGGAACCTACGTATTCCAAGTGCCCATTAGGGCACCTAGATAGTCCAAGTGCCCATAGGGAACCTATATCGTGCAAGTGCCCTCTAGGGAACCTACATAGTCAAAGTGCCCGCTAGGGAACCTGCATTGTACAAGTGCCCTCTAGTTAACCTAGATAGTCCAAGTGCCCGCTAGGTAACCTAGATAGTCCAAGGGCCCGCTAGTTAACCTACAAAGTCCAAGTGCCCGATAGGGAACTTACATAGTCCAAGTGCCCAATGAGGAACCTACATAGTCCAAGTGCCCGATAGGGAATCTTCATATTCCAAGTGCCCGTTAGGGAACCCAGATAGTCCAAGTGCCCATAGGGAATCTACATAGTCCAAGTGCATCCTAGGGAAGCTACATATTCATAGTGCCCGCTAGGGAACCTGCATTGTCCAAGTGCCCGCTAGTTAACCAGATCGTCCAAGTGTCCGCTAGTAAACCTACATAGTCCAAGTTCCCGTTAGGTAACCTAGATAGGCCAAGTGCCCGCTAGTTAACCTACATAGTACAATGGCCCGCTAGTTGACCTAGATAGTTCAAGTGCCCGCTAGTTAACCTAGATAGTCAAAGTGCCCGCTACTTAACCTAAGTAGTACAAATGTCCGATAGGGATCCTACATAGTCCAAGTGCCCGCTAGGTAACCTAGATATTCCAAGTTCCGGTTTGCTAACCTAGATAGTCCAAGTACCCGCTAGGTGACCTACATAGTCCAAGTGCCCATTCGTTAACCTAGATAGTCCAAGTGCCCACTAGGTAACCTATACTGTCCACGTGCCTGCTAGGTTACCTACATAGTCCAAGTGCACGTTCGTTAACTTAGATAGTCCAAGTCACGCTAGGTAACCTACATAGTCCAAGGGCCACTAGGAAACCTATAGTCCAAGTGCCCTCTAGGTAACCTACATATTCCAAGTTCCCGCTAGGTAACCTAGATAGTCAAAGTGCCCGTTACCTAACCTAGATAGTCCAAGTGCCCGTGAGGTTACCTACATAGTCCACGTGCCCGTTCGTTAACCTAGATAGTACAATTGCCCGCTAGGTAACCTACATAGTCCAAGAGCCGGCAGGTAACTTAGACAGTTCAAGTGCCCGCTAGGTTACCTGCATAGTCCAAGTACCCGTTAGGTAACCTAGATAGTCCAAGTGCCCGCTAGGTAACCTACATAGTCCAAGTGCCCGCTAGGTAACCTAGATAGTCCAAGTACCCGTTAGCTAACCTAGATAGTCCAAGTGCCCGCTAGGTAACCTCCATAGTCCAATTGCCTTCTAGGTAACCTCCATAGTCCAAGTGCCCACTAATTTACCTATATAGTCCAAGTGCCCGCTAGGGAAACTGCATCGTTCAAGTGCCCGCTAGTTAATCTAGATAGTCCAAGTGCCCGCTAGTTAACCTAGATAGTCCAAGTGCCCTCTACTTAACCTAGATCGTCCAAGTGCCCGCTAGTTAACCTACATAGTCCAAGGTCCGCTAGTTAACCTAGATATTCCAAGTGCCCCTTAGTTAACCTACATTGTCAAAGGGCCCTCTAGTTAACCTAGATAGTCCAAGTGCCCGCTAGGGGACATACATAGTCCAAGTGCCCGCTATGTAACCTAGATAGTCTAAGGGCCCGCTAGATAACCTACATAGTCCAACTGCCCGATAGGGAACCTACATAGTCCAAGTGCCCGCTAAGGGACGAACATAGTCCAAGTGCCTGCTAAGGAACCTACAAAATCCAAGTGCCCGCTAGGTAACCTAGATAGTCCAAGTGCCCGCTAGTTAACCTACATAGTCCAAGTGCCCGCTGAGGAACCTACATAGTCCAAGTGTCCGAAAGGGAACCTACGTATTCCAAGTGCCCATTAGGGCACCTAGATAGTCCAAGTGCCCATAGGGAACCTATATCGTCCAAGAGCCCTCTAGGGAACCTACATAGTCAAAGTGCCCGCTAGGGAACCTGCATTGTACAAGTGCCCTCTAGTTAACCTAGATAGTCCAAGTGCCCGCTAGGAAACCTAGATAGTCCAAGGGCCCGCTAGTTAACCTACAAAGTCCAAGTGCCCGATAGGGAACTTACATAGTCCAAGTGCCCAATGAGGAACCTACATAGTCCAAGTGCCCGATAGGGAATCTTCATATTCCAAGTGCCCGTTAGGGAACCCAGATAGTCCAAGTGCCCATAGGGAACCTACATAGTCCAAGTGCCCTCTAGGGAAGCTACATATTCATAGTGCCCGCTAGGGAACCTGCATTGTCCAAGTGCCCGCTAGTTAACCTAGATCGTCCAAGTGTCCGCTAGTAAACCTACATAGTCCAAGTTCCCGTTAGGTAACCTAGATAGGACAAGTGCCCGCTAGTTAACCTACATAGTACATTGGCCCGCTAGTTGACATAGATAGTCCAAGTGCCCGCTAGTTAACCTAGATAGTCCAAGTGCCCGCTACTTAACCTAGATCGTCCAAGTGCCCGCTAGTTAACCTACATAGTCCAAGGTCCGCTAGTTAACCTAGATATTCCAAGTGCCCGCTAGTTAACCTACATAGTCCAAGGGCCCTCTAGTTAACCTAGATAGTCCAAGTGCCCGCTGGAGTACATACATAGTCCAAGTGCCCGCTAGGTAACCTAGATAGTCTAAGGGCCCGCTAGTTAACCTACATAGTCCAACTGCCCGATAGGGAACCTACATAGTCCAAGTGCCCGCTAAGGGACGAACATAGTCCAAGTGCCCGCTAGGGAACCTGCATAGTCCAAGTGCCCGCTAGGTAACCTAGATAGTCCAAGTGCCCGCTAGTTAACCTACATAGTCCAAGTGCCCGCTGAGGAACCTACATAGTCCAAGTGTCCAAAAGGGAACCTACGTATTCCAAGTGCCCATTAGGGTACCTAGATAGTCCAAGTGCCCATAGGGAACCTATATCATCCAAGTGCCCTCTAGGGAACCTACATAGTCAAAGTGCCCGCTAGGGAACCTGCATTGCACAAGTGCCCTCTAGTTAACCTAGATAGTCCAAGTGCCCGCTAGGTAACCTAGATAGTCCAAGGGCCCGCTAGTTAACCTACATAGTACAAGTGCCCCATAGGGAACCTACATAGTCCAAGTGCCCAATGAGGAACCTACATAGTCCAAGTGCCCGATAGGGAATCTTCATATTCCAAGTGCCCGTTAGGGAACCCAGATATTCCAAGTGCCCACTAGGTAACCTCCATAGTCCAAGTGCCCGCTAGGTAACCTCCATAGTCCAAGTGCCCGTTCGTTAACCTAGATAGTCCAAGTTCCTGTTAGCTAACCTACATAGTCCAATTGCGGGTTCATTAACCTAGATAGTTCAAGTGCCCGCTAGGTAACCTAGACAGTCCAAGTGCCTGCTAGGTAACCGACATAGTCCAAGTGCCCGTTTGCTAACCTAGATCGTCAAAGGGCCCGCTAGTTAACCTACATAGTCCAAGGGCCCGCTAGTTAACCTATATAGTCCAAGTGCCCGCTAGTTAACCTACATTGTCCAAGTCCCTGATGGGGAACCTACATAGTCAAAGTATCCGCTAGGTAACCTACAAAGTCCAAATGCCCGCTAGTAACGTACATAGTCCAAGTGCCCGTTAGGTAACCTAGATAGTCCAAATGCCCGCTAGGGAACCCACATAGCCCAAGTGCCCATTAGAGAACTTACATAATCAAAGCCCTGCTAGGGAACGTATATAGTCCAAGTGCCCGCTAGGGAACCTAGATAGTCCAAGTACCCGTTAGCTAACCTAGATAGTCCAAGTGCCCGCTAGGTAACCTCCATAGTCCAAGTGCCCGCTAGGTAACCTCCATAGTCCATGTGCCCGTTCGTTAACCTAGATAGTCCAAGTTCCTGTTAGCTAACCTACATAGTCCAAGTGTCCGTTCGTTAACCTAGATAGTTCAAGTACCCGCTAGGTAACCTAGACAGTCCAAGTGCCTGCTAGGTAACCTACATAGTCTAAGTGCCCGCTAGGGACCTACATAGTCCAAGTGCCCGCTAGGTAACCTACATAGTCCAAGTGCCCGTTAGTTAACCTAGATAGTCAAAGGGCCTGCTAGTTAACCTAGATAGTCCAAGTGCCCGCTAGTTAACCTAGATCGTCCAAGTGCCCGCTAGTTAACCTACATAGTCCAAGGTCCGTTAGTTAACCTAGATCGTCCAAGTGCTCTCTAGATAACCTACATAGACCAAGGGCCCTCTAGTTAACCTCGATAGTCCAAGTGCCCGCTAGGGGACGTACATAGTCCAAGTGCCCGCTGGACAACCTAGATAGTCCAAGTGCCCGCTAGTTAACCTACAAAATCCAAGTGCCCGCTGAGGAACCTACATAGTCCAAGTGTCCGAAAGGGAACCTACGTATTACAAGTGCCCGTTAGGGCACCTAGATAGTCCAAGTAACCATAGGGAACCTAAATAGTCCAAGTGCCCTCTAGGGAACCTACATAGTCAAAGTGCCCGCTAGGGAACCTGCATTGTCCAAGTGCCCTCTAGTTAACCTAGATAGTCCAAGTGCCCGCTAGGTAACCTAGATAGTCCAAGGGCCCGCTAGTTAACCTACATAGTCCAAGTTCCCAATGAGGAACCTACATAGTCCAAGTGCCCGATAGGGAATCTTCACATTCCAAGTGCCCGTTAGGGAACCCAGATTGTCCAAGTGCCCATAGGGAACCTATATAGTCCAAGTTCCCTCTAGGGAAGCTACATATTCATAGTGCCCGCTAGGGAACCTGCATTGTCCAAGTGCCCGCTAGTTAACCTAGATCGTCCAAGAGTCCGCTAGTAAACCTACATAGTACAATGGCCCGCTAGTTGACCTAGATAGTCCAAGTGCCCGCTAGTTAACCTAGATAGTCAAAGTGCCCGCTAGTTAACCTAAGTAGTACAAATTTCTGATAGGGTTCCTACATAGTCCAAGGGCCCGCTAGGTAACCTACATAGTCCAAGTGCCCGTTAGTTAACCTAGATAGTTAAAGTGCTTGCTAGGTAACCTAGATAGTCCAAATGCCCGCCAGGTACCCACATAGTCCAACTGCCCGATAGGGAACCAACATAGTCCAAGTGCCCGCTAAGGGACCGACATAGTCCAAGTGACCGCTAGGGAACCTACATAGTCCAAATGCCCGTTAGGGTACCCACAGAGTCCAACTGCCCGATAGGGAACCAACATAGTCCAAGTCCCCGCTAAGGGACCTACATAGTCCAAGTGCCCGTTAGGGAACCTACATAGGCCAAGTGCCCTCTAGGGAACCTGCATCGTCCAAGTGCCCGCCAGTTAACATAGAGAGTCTAAGTTCCCGCTAGTTAACCTAGATAGTCCAAGTGCCCGCTAGTTAACATATATCGTCCAAGTGCCCGCTAGTTAACCTACATAGTCCAAGGTCCGTTAGTTAACCTAGATAGTCCAAGTGCCCTCTAGATACCTACATAGTCCAAGGGCCCTCTAGTTAAACTACATAGTCCAAGTGGCCAATGAGGAACCTACATAGTCCAAGTGCCCGATAGGGAATCTTCATATTCCAAGTGCCCGTTAGGGAACCCAGATTGTCCAAGTGCCCATAGGGAACCTACATAGTCCAAGTGCCCTCTAGGGAAGCTACATATTCATAGTGCCTGCTAGGGAACCTGCATTGTCCAAGTGCCCGCTAGTTAACCTAGATTGTCCAAGGGTCCGCTAGTAAACCTACATAGTCTAAGTTCCAGTTAGGTAACCTAGATAGGCCAAGTGCCCGCTAGTTAACCTACATAGTACAATGGCCCGCTAGTTGACCTAGATAGTCCAAGTGCCCGCTAGTTAACCTAGATAGTCAAAGTGCCCGCTAGTTAAACTAAGTAGTACAAATGTCCGATAGAGATCCTACATAGTCCAAGTGTCCGCTAGGTAACCTAGATATTCCAAGTTCCGGTTTGCTAACCTAGATAGTCCAAGTGCCCGCTAGGTAACCTACGTAGTACAAGTGCCCATTCGTTAACCTAGATAGTCCAAGTGCCTGCTAGGTAACCTATACTGTCCAAGTGCCCGCTAGGTTACTTACATAGTCCAAGTGCACTTTCGTTAACTTAGATAGTCCAAGTCGCGGTAGGTAACCAACATAGTCCAAGGGCCGCTAGGTAACCTATATAGTCCAAGTGCCCGCTAGTTAAACTATAGTCCAAGTGCCCGCTAGGTAACCTACATATTCCAAGTTCCCGCTAGGTAACCAAGATAGTCCAAGTGCCCGTTACCTCACCTAGATAGTCCAAGTGCCCGTTAGGTTACCTACATAGTCCACGTGCCCGTTCGTTAACCTAGATAGTCCAATTGCCCGCTAGGTAACCTACATAGTCCAAGGGCCGGCTAGGTAACCTTTAGAATCCAAGTGCCACTAGGTAATCTAGATAGTCCAGGTGCCCGTTAGGTAACCTAGATAGTCCAAGTGCCCGCTAGTTACCCTACATAGTCCAAGTACCCGCTGGTTAACTTAAACAGTCCAAGTGCCCGCTAGGTTACCTGCAGAGTCCAAGTGCCCGTTAGGTAACCTAGATAGTCCAAGTGCCCGCAAGGTACCCTACATAGTCCAAGTGCCCGCTAGGTAACCTAGATAGTCCAAGTACCCGTTAGCTAACCTAGATAGTCCAAGTGCCCGCTAGGTAACCTCCATAGTCCAAGTGCCCGCTAGGTAACATCCATAGTCCAAGTGCCCGTTCCTTAACCTAGAGAGTCCAAGTTCCTGTTAGCTAACCTACATAGTCCATGTGCCCGTTCGTTAACCTAGATAGTCCAAGTGCCCGCTAGGTAACCTAGACAGTCCAAGTGCCTGCTAGGTAACCTACATAGTCCAAGTGCCCGTTTGCTAACCTAGATCGTCAAAGGGCCCGCTAGTTAACCTACATAGTCCAAGGGCCCGCTAGTTAACCTAGATAGTCCAAGTGCCCGCTAGTTAACCTACATTGTCCAAGTCCCTGATGGGGAACCTACATAGTCCAAGTATCCGCTAGGTAACCTACATAGTCCAAATGCCCGCTAGAAACGTACATAGTCCAAGTGCCCGCTAGGTAACCTACATATTCCAAGTTCCCGCTAGGTAACCTAGATAGTCCAAGTGCCCGTTACCTAACCTAGATAGTCCAAGTGCCCATTAGGTTACCTACATAGTCCACGTGCCGGTTCGTTAACCTAGATAGTCCAAGTGCCCGCTAATTAACCTAGATAGTCCAAGTGCCCGCTAGGTAACCTAGATAGTCGAAGGACCCGCTAGTTAACCTACATAGTCCAAGTGCCCGATAGGGAACCTACATATTCCAAGTGCCCATAGGGAACCTATATGGTCCAAGTGCCCTCTAGGGAAGCTACATATTCATAGTGCCCGCTAGGGAACCTCCATTGTCCAAGTGCCCGCTAGTTAACCAAGATCGTCCCAGTGTCCGCTAGTAAACCTACATAGTCCAAGTTCCCGTTAGGTAACGTAGATAGGCCAAGTGCCCGCAAGGTAACCTACATAGTCCAAGTGCCCGCTAGGTAACCTAGATATTCCAAGTTCCGGTTTACTAATCTAGATAGTCCAAGTGCCCGCTAGGTAACCTACATAGTCCAAGTGCCCATTCGTTAACCTAGATAGTCCAAGTGCCCGCTAGGTAACCTATACTGTCCAAGTGCCCGCAAGGTTACCTACATAGTCCAAGTGCACGTTCGTTAACTTAGATAGTCCAAGTCGCGCTAGGTAATCTACATAGTCCAAAGGCCCACTAGGTAACCTATATAGTCCAAGTGCCCGCTAGTTAAACTATAGTCCAAGTGCCCGCTAGGTAACCTACATATTCCAAGTTCCCGCTAGGTAACCAAGATAGTCCAAGTGCCCGTTACCTAACCTAGATAGTCCAAGTGCCCGTTAGGTTACCTACATAGTCCACGTGCCGGTTCTTTAACCTACATAGTCCAAGTGCCCGCTAGGTAACCTACATAGTCCAAGTACCCGCTAATTAACCTATATAGTCCAAGTGCCCGCTAGCGAACCTGCATCATCCAAGTGCCCGCTAGTTAATCTAGATATTCCAAGTGCCCGCTAGTTAACCTACATAGTCCAAGGGCCCTCTAGTTAACCTAGATAGTCCAAGTGCCCACTAGGGGAAGTACATAGTCCAAGTGTCCGCTAGGTAACCTAGATAGTCTAAGGGCCCGCTAGTTAACCTACATAGTCCAACTGCCCGATAGGGAATCTACATAGTCCAAGCGCTCGCTAAGGGACGAACACAGTCCAAGTGCTCTATAGGGAACCTACATAGTCCAAATGCCCGCTAGGTAACCTAGATAGTCCAAGTGCCCGCTAGTTAACCTACATAGTCCAAGTGCCCGCTGAGGAACCTACATAGTCCATGTGTCCGAAAGGGAACCTACGTATTCCAAGTGCCCATTAGGGCACCTAGATAGTCCAAGTGCCCATAGGGAACCTATATAGTCCAAGTGCCCTCTAGGGAACTTACATAGTCAAAGTGCCCGCTAGGGAACCTGCATTTTACAAGTGCCCTCTAGTTAACCTAGATAGTCCAAGCGCCCGCTAGGTAACCTAGATAGCCCAAGGGCCTGCTATTTAACCTACATAGTCCAACGGCCCTCTAGTTAACCTAGATAGTCCAAGTGCCCGCTGGAGGACGTACATAGTCCAAGTGCCCGCTAGGTAACCTAGATAGTCTACGGGCCCGCTAGTTAACCTACATAGTCCAACTGCCCGATAGGGAATCTACATAGTCCAAGTGCCCGCTAAGGGACGAACATAGTCCAAGTGCCCGCTAGGGAACCTGCATAGTCCAAGTGCCCGATAGGTAACCTAGATAGTCCAAGTGCCCGCTAGTAAACCTACATAGTCCAAGAGCCCACTGAGGAACCTGCATAGTCCAAGTGTCCGAAAGGGAACCTACGTATTACAAGTGCCCATTAGGGCACCTAGATAGTCCAAGTGCCCATAGGGAACCTATATAGTCCAAGTGCCCTCTAGGGAACCTACATAGTCAAAGTGCCCGCTAGGGAACCTGCATTGTACAAGTGCCCTCTAGTTAACCTAGATAGTCCAAGTGCCTGCTAGGTAACCTAGAGAGTCCAAGGGCCCGCTTGTTAACCTACAAAGTCCAAGTGCCCGATAGGGAACCTACATAGTCCAAGTGCCCAATGAGGAACCTACATAGTCCAAGTGCCCGATAGGGAATCTTCATATTCCAAGTGCCCGTTAGGGAACCCAGATAGTCCAAGTGCCCATAGGGAACCTACATAGTCCAAGTGCCCTCTAGGGAAGCTACATATTCATAGTGCCGGCTAGGAACCTGCGTTGTCCAAGTGCCCGCTAGTTAACCTAAATCGTCCAAGTGTCCGCTAGTAAACCTACATAGTCCAAGTTCCCGTTAGGTAACCTAGATAGGCCAAGTGCCCGCTAGTTAACCTACATAGTACAATGGCCCGCTAGTTGACATAGATAGTCCAAGTGCCCGCTAGTTAACCTAGATAGTCAAAGTGCCCACTAGTTAACCTAAGTAGTACAAATGTCCAATAGGGATCCTACATAGTCCAAGTGCCCGCTAGGTAACCTAGATATTCCAAGTTCCGGTTTGCTAACCTAGATAGTCCAAGTGCCCGCTAGGTAACCTACATAGTCCAAGTGCCCATTCGTTAACCTAGATAGGCCAAGTGCCCGCTAGGTAACCTATACTGTCCAAGTGCCCGCTAGGTTACTAAAATAGTCCAAGTGCCCGCTAGTTAACCTATAGTCCAAGTGCCCTCTAGGTAACCTACATATTCCAAGTTCCCGCTAGGTAACCTATAGTCCAAGTGCCCGTTACCTAACCTAGAAGGTCCAAGTGCCCGTTAGGTTACCTATATTGTCCAAGTGCCCGCTAGTTAACCTACATAGTCCAAGGCCCGCTAGTTAACCTAGATATTCCAAGTGCCCGCTAGTTAACCTACATAGTCCAAGGGCCCTCTAGTTAACCTAGATAGTCCAAGTGACCGCTAGAAGACGTACATAGTCCAAGTGCCCGCTAGGTAACCTAGATAGTCTAAGGGCCCGCTAGTTAACCTACATAGTCCAACTGCCCGATAGGGAACCTACATAGTCCAAGTGCCCGCTAAGGGACGAACATAGTCCAAGTGCCCGCTAGGGAACCTGCATAGTCCAAGTGCCCGCTAGGTAACCTAGATAGTCCAAGTGCCCGCTAGTTAACCTACATAGTCCAAGTGCCCGCTGAGGAACCTACATAGTCCAAGTGTCCGAAAGGGAACCTACGTATTCCAAGTGCCCATTAGGGCACCTAGATAGTCCAAGTGCCCATAGGGAACCTATATCTTCCAAGTGCCCTCTAGGGAACCTACATAGTCAAAGTGCCCGCTAGGGAACCTGCATTGCACAAGTGCCCTCTAGTTAACCTAGATAGTCCAAGTGCCCGCTAGGTAACCTAGATAGTCCAAGGGCCCGCTAGTTAACCTACATAGTCCAAGTGCCCAATGAGGAACCTACATAGTCCAAGTGCCCGATAGGGAATCTTCATATTCTAAGTGCCCGTTAGGGAACCCAGATAGTCCAAGTGCCCGCTAGGTAACCTCCATAGTCCAAGTGCCCGCTAGGTAACCTCCATAGTCCAAGTGCCCGTTCGTTAACCTAGATAGTCCAAGTTCCTGGTAGCTAACCTACATAGTCCAAGTGCCCGTTCGTTAACCTAGATAGTTCAAGTGCCCGCTAGGTAAACTAGACAGTCCAAGTGCCTGCTAGGTAACCTACATAGTCCAAGTGCCCGTTTGCTAACCTAGATCGTCAAAGGGCCCGCTAGTTAACCTACATAGTCCAAGGGCCCGCTAGTTAACCTATATAGTCCAAGTGCCCGCTAGTTAACCCTCATTGTCCAAGTCCCTGATGGGGAACCTACATAGTCCAAGTATCCGCTAGGTAACCTACATACTCCAAATGCCCGCTAGTAACGTACATAGTCCAAGTGCCCGTTAGGTCACCTAGATAGTCCAAATGCCCGCTAGGGAACCCACATAGCCCAAGTGCCCATTAGAGAACTTACATAATCAAAGCCCTGCTAGGGAACCTCCATAGTCCAAGTGCCCGCTAGGTAACCTCCATAGCCCAAGTGCCCGTTCGTTAACCTAGATAGTCTAAGTTCCTGTTAGCTAACCTACATAGTCCAAGTGTCCGTTCGTTAACCTAGATAGTTCAAGTGCCCGCTAGGTAACCTAGACAGTCCAAGTGCCTGCTAGGTAACCTACATAGTCTAAGTGCCCGCTAGGGACCTACATAGTCCAAGTGCCCGCTAGGTAACCTACATAGTCCAAGTGCCCGTTAGTTAACCTAGATAGTAAAAGTGCCTGCTAGGTAACCTAGATAGTCCAAATGCCTGCTAGGGTACACACATAGTCCAACTGCCCGATAGGGAACCAACATAGTCCAAGTGCCCGCTAAGGGACCGACATAGTCCAAGTGACCGCTAGGGAACCTACATAGTCCAAGTGCCCTCTAGGGAACCTGCATCGTCCAAGTGCCCGCCAGTTAACATAGAGAGTCTAAGTTCCCGCTAGTTAACCTAGATAGTCCAAGTGCCCGCTAGTTAACCTAGATCGTCCAAGTGCCCGCTAGTTAACCTACATAGTCCAAGGTCCGTTAGTTAACCTAGAGAGTCCAAGTGCCTTCTAGATAACCTACATCGTCCAAGGGCCCTCTAGTTAACCTTGATAGTCCAAGTGCCCGCTAGGGGACGTACATAGTCCAAGTGCCCGCTGGACAACCTAGATAGTCCAAGTGCCCGCTAGTTAACCTACATAGTCCAAGTGTCCGCTTGTTAACCTACATAGTCCAAGTGTCCGAAAGGGAACCTACGTATTCCAAGTGCCCGTTAGGGCACCTAGATAGTCCAAGTAACCATAGGGAACCTATATAGTCCAAGTGCCCTCTAGGGAAGCTACATAGTCAAAGTGCCCGCTAGGGAACCTGCATTGTACAAGTGCCCGCTAGTTAACCTAGATAGTCCAAGTGCCCGCTAGGTAACCTAGATAGTCGAAGGGCCCGCTAGTTAACCTACATAGTCCAAGTGCCCGATAGGGAACCTACATAGTCCAAGTGCCCAATGAGGAACCTACATAGTCCAAGTGCCCGATAGGGAATCTTCATATTCCAAGTGCCCGTTAGGGAACCCAGATAGTCCAAGTGCCCATAGGGAACCTATATGGTCCAAGTGCCCTCTAGGGAAGCTACATATTCATAGTGCCCGCTAGGGAACCTGCATTGTCCAAGTGCCCGCTAGTTAACCAAGATTGTCCAAGTGTCCGCTAGTAAACCTACATAGTCCAAGTTCCCGTTAGGTAACCTAGATAGGCCAAGTGCCCGCAAGGTAACCTACATAGTCCAAGTGCCCGCTAGGTAACCTAGATAGTCCAAGTGCCCCTTAGGTAACCTAGATAGTCCTAATGCCCGCTAGGTAACCTTCATAGCCCAAGTGCCCGCTAGGTAACCTAGATAGTCTAAGGGACCGCTAGATAACCTACATAGTCCAACTGCCCGATAGGGAACCTACATAGTCCAAGTGCCCGCTAAGGGACGAACATAGTCCAAGTGCCCTCTAGGGAAGCTACATATTCATAGTGCCCGCTAGGGAACCTGCATTGTCCAAGTGCCCGCTAGTTAACCTAGATCGTCCAAGGGTCCGCTAGTAAACCTACATAGTCCAAGTTCCCGTTAGGTAACCTAGATAGGCCAAGTGCCCGTTACCTAACCTAGATAGTCCAAGTGCCCGTTAGGTTACCTACATAGTCCACGTGCCGGTTAGTTAACCTAGATAGTCCAAGTGCCCGCTAGGTAACCTACATAGTCCAAGTGCCCGCTAATTAACCTACATAGTCCAAGTGCCCGTTAGGTAACCTAGACAGTCAAGTGCCCGCTAGGTAACCTCCATAGTCCAAGTGGCCGCTAATAAACCTATATAGTCTAAGTGCCCGCTAGGGAACCTGCATCGTCCAAGTGCCGGCTAGTTAATCTAGATAGTCCAAGTGCCCGCTAGTTAAGCTAGATAGTACAAGTGGCCGCTAGTTAACCTAGATCGTCCAAGTGCCCACTAGTTAACCTACATAGTCCAAGGTCCGCTAGTTAACCTAGATATTCCAAGTGCCCGCTAGTTAACCTACATAGTCCAAGGGCCCTCTATTTAACCTAGATAGTCCAAGTGCCCGATAGGGGACGTACATAGTCCAAGTGCCCGCTAGGTAACCTAGATAGTCTAAGGGCCCGCTAGTTAACCTACATAGTCCAACTGCCTGATAGGGAACCTACATAGTCCAAGTGCCCGCTAGGGAACCTACATAGTCCAAGTGCCCGCTAGGTAAGCTAGATAGTCCAAGTGCCCGCTAGTTAACCTACATAGTCCAAGTGCCCGCTGAGGAACCTACATAGTCCAAGGGTCCAAAAGGGAACCTACGTATTCCAACTGCCCATTAGGGCACCTAGATAGTCCAAGTGCCCTCTAGGGAACGTACATAGTCAAAGTGCCCGCTAGGGAACCTGCATTGTACAAGTGCCCTCTAGTTAACCTAGATAGTCCAAGTGCCCGCTAGGTAACCTAGATAGTCCAAGGGCCCGCTAGTTAACCTACATAGTCCAAGTGCCCAATGAGGAACCTACATTGTCCAAGTGCCCGATAGGGAATCTTCATATTTCAAGTGCCCGTTAGGGAACCCAGATTGTCCAAGTGCCCATAGGGAACCTATATAGTCCAAGTTCCCTCTGGGAAGCTACATATTCATAGTGCCCGCTAGGGAAGCTGCATTGTCCAAGTGTCCGCTAGTAAACCTACATAGTCCAAGTTCCCGTTAGGAAACCTAGATAGGCCAAGTGCCCGCTAGTTAACCTACATAGTACAATGGCCCGCTAGTTGACATAGATAGTCCAAGTGCCCGCTAGTAACCTAGATAGTCAAAGTGCCCGCTAGTTAACCTAAGTAGTACAAATGTCCAATAGGGATCCTACATAGTCCAAGTGCCCGCTAGGTAACCTAGATATTCCAAGTTCCGGTTTGCTAACCTAGATAGTCCAAGTGCCCGCTAGGTAACCTACGTAGTTCAAGTGCCCATTCGTTAACTTAGATAGTCCAAGTCGCGGTAGGTAACCAACATAGTCCAAGGGCCGCTAGGTAACCTATATAGTCCAAGTGCCCGCTAATTAACCTATAGTCCAAGTGCCCTCTAGGTAACCTACATATTCCAAGTTCCCGCTAGGTAACCTAGATAGTCCAAGTGCCCGTTACCTAACCTAGATAGTCCAAGTGCCCGTTAGGTTAACTACATAGTCCACGTGCCCGTTCGTTAACCTAGATCGTCCAATTGCCCGCTAGGTAACCTACATAGTCCAAGGGCCGGCTAGGTATCCTTTAGAATCCAAGTGCCCGCTAGGTAATCTAGATAGTCCAGGTGTCCGTTAGGTAACCTAGATAGTCCAAGTGCCCGCTAGTTAACCTACATAGTCAAAGTGCCCCCTGGTTAACTTAAACAGTCCAAGTGCCCGCTAGGGGACATACATAGTCCAAGTGCCCGCTATGTAACCTAGATAGTCTAAGGGCCCGCTAGATAACGTACATAGTCCAACTGCCCGATAGGGAACCTACATAGTCCAAGTGCCCGCTAAGGGACGAACATAGTCCAAGTGCCCGCTAGGGAACCTACAAAATCCAAGTGCCCGCTAGGTAACCTAGATAGTCCAAGTGCCCGCTAGTTAACCTACATAGTCCAAGTGCCCGCTGAGGAACCTACATAGTCCAAGTGTCCGAAAGGGAACCTACGTATTCCAAGTGCCCGTTAGGGCACCTAGATAGTCCAAGTAACCATAGGGAACCTATATAGTCCAAGTGCCCTCTAGGGAAGCTACATAGTCAAAGTGCCCGCTAGGGAACCTGCATTGTACAAGTGCCCGCTAGTTAACCTAGATAGTCCAAGTGCCCGCTAGGTAACCTAGATAGTCGAAGGGCCCGCTAGTTAACCTACATAGTCCAAGTGCCCGATAGGGAACCTACATAGTCCAAGTGCCCAATGAGGAACCTACATAGTCCAAGTGCCCGATAGGGAATCTTCATATTCCAAGTGCCCGTTAGGGAACCCAGATAGTCCAAGTGCCCATAGGGAACCTATATGGTCCAAGTGCCCTCTAGGGAAGCTACATATTCATAGTGCCCGCTAGGGAACCTGCATTGTCCAAGTGCCCGCTAGTTAACCAAGATCGTCCAAGTGTCCGCTAGTAAACCTACATAGTCCAAGTTCCCGTTAGGTAACCTAGATAGGCCAAGTGCCCGCAAGGTAACCTACATAGTCCAAGTGCCCGCTAGGTAACCTAGATATTCCAAGTTCTGGTTTACTAATCTAGATAGTCCAAGTGACCGCTAGGTAACCTACATAGTCCAAGTGCCCATTCGTTAACCTAGATAGTCCAAATGCCCGCTAGGTAACCTATACTGTCCAAGGGCCCGCTAGGTTACCTACATAGTCCATGTGCACGTTCGTTAACTTAGATAGTCCAAGTCGCGCTAGGTAACCTACATAGTCCAAAGGCCCGCTAGGTAACCTATATAGTCCAAGTGCCCGCTAGTTAAACTATAGTCCAAGTGCCCGCTAGGTAACCTACATATTCCAAGTTCCCGCTAGGTAACCAAGATAGTCCAAGTGCCCGTTACCTCACCTAGATAGTCCAAGTGCCCGTTAGGTTACCTACATAGTCCAAGTGCCCGCTAATTAACCTACATAGTCCAAGTGCCCGTTAGGTAACCTAGACAGTCCAATTTCCCGATAGTTAACCTCCATAGTACAAGTGCCCGCTAATTAACCTATATAGTCCAAGTGCCCGCTAGGGAACCTGCATCATCCAAGTGCCCACTAGTTAATCTAGATAGTCCAAGTGCCCACTAGTTAAGCTAGATAGTCCAAGTGGCCGCTAGTTAACCTAGATCGTCCAAGTGCCCGCTAGTTAACCTACATAGTCCAAGGTCCGCTAGTTAACCTAGATATTCCAAGTGCCCGCTAGTTAACCTACATAGTCCAAGGGCCCTCTAGTTAACCTAGATAGTCCAAGTGCCCACTAGGGGAAGTACATAGTCCAAGTGCCCGCTAGGTAACCTAGATAGTCTAAGGGCCCGCTAGTTAACCTACATAGTCCAACTGCCCGATAGGGAACCTACATAGTCCAAGCGCTCGCTAAGAGACGAACATAGTCCAAGTGCCCGCTAGGGAACCTACATAGTCCAAGTGCCCGCTAGTTAACCTACATAGTCCAAGTGCCCGCTAGTTAACCTACATAGTCCAAGTGCCCGCTGAGGAACCTACATAGTCCAAGTGTCCGAAAGGGAACCTACGTATTCCAAGTGCCCATTAGGGCACCTAGATAGTCCAAGTGCCCATAGGGAACCTATATAGTCCAAGTGCCCTCTAGGGAACCTACATAGTCAAAGTGCCCGCTAGGGAACCTGCATTGTACAAGTGCCCTCTAGTTAACCTAGATAGTCCAAGTGCCCGCTAGGTAACCTAGATAGTCCAAGGGCCCGCTAGTTAACCTACATAGTCCAAGTGCCCAATGAGGAACCTACATTGTCCAAGTGCCCGATAGGGAATCTTCATATTCCAAGTGCCCGTTAGGGAACCCAGATTGTCCAAGTGCCCATAGGGAACCTATATAGTCCAAGTTCCCTCTGGGGAAGCTACATATTCATAGTGCCCGCTAGGGAAGCTGCATTGTCCAAGTGTCCGCTAGTAAACCTACATAGTCCAAGTTCCCGTTAGGAAACCTAGATAGGCCAAGTGCCCGCTAGTTAACCTACATAGTACAATGGCCCGCTAGTTGACATAGATAGTCCAAGTGCCTGCTAGTAACCTAGATAGTCAAAGTGCCCGCTAGTTAACCTAAGTAGTACAAATGTCCAATAGGGATCCTACATAGTCCAAGTGCCCGCTAGGTAACCTAGATATTCCAAGTTCCGGTTTGCTAACCTAGATAGTCCAAGTGCCCGCTAGGTAACCTACGTAGTTCAAGTGCCCATTCGTTAACTTAGATAGTCCAAGTCGCGGTAGGTAACCAACATAGTCCAAGGGCCGCTAGGTAACCTATATAGTCCAAGTGCCCGCTAATTAACCTATAGTCCAAGTGCCCTCTAGGTAACCTACATATTCCAAGTTCCCGCTAGGTAACCTAGATACTCCAAGTGCCCGTTACCTAACCTAGATAGTCCAAGTGCCCGTTAGGTTAACTACATAGTCCACGTGCCCGTTCGTTAACCTAGATCGTCCAATTGCCCGCTAGGTAACCTACATAGTCCAAGGGCCGGCTAGGTAACCTTTAGAATCCAAGTGCCCGCTAGGTAATCTAGATAGTCCAGGTGCCCGTTAAGTAACCTAGATAGTCCAAGTGCCCGCTAGTTAACCTACATAGTCAAAGTGCCCCCTGGTTAACTTAAACAGTCCAAGTGCCCGCTAGGGGACATACATAGTCCAAGTGCCCGCTATGTAACCTAGATAGTCTAAGGGCCCGCTAGATAACCTACATAGTCCAACTGCCCGATAGGGAACCTACATAGTCCAAGTGCCCGCTAAGGGAAGAACATAGTCGAAGTGCGCGCTAGGGAACCTACAAAATCCAAGTGCCCGCTAGGTAACCTAGATAGTCCAAGTGCCCGCTAGTTAACCTACATAGTCCAAGTGCCCGCTGAGGAACCTACATAGTCCAAGTGTCCGAAAGGGAACCTACGTATTCCAAGTGCCCGTTAGGGCACCTAGATAGTCCAAGTAACCATAGGGAACCTATATAGTCCAAGTGCCCTCTAGGGAAGCTACATAGTCAAAGTGCCCACTAGGGAACCTGCATTGTACAAGTGCCCGCTAGTTAACCTAGATAGTCCAAGTGCCCGCTAGGTAACCTAGATAGTCGAAGGGCCCGCTAGTTAACCTACATAGTCCAAGTGCCCGATAGGGAACCTACATAGTCCAAGTGCCCAATGAGGAACCTACATAGTCCAAGTGCCCGATAGGGAATCTTCATATTCCAAGTGCCCGTTAGGGAACCCAGATAGTCCAAGTGCCCATAGGGAACCTATATGGTCCAAGTGCCCTCTAGGGAAGCTACATATTCATAGTGCCCGCTAGGGAACCTGCATTGTCCAAGTGCCCGCTAGTTAACCAAGATCGTCCAAGTGTCCGCTAGTAAACCTACATAGTCCAAGTTCCCGTTAGGTAACCTAGATAGGCCAAGTGCCCGCAAGGTAACCTACATAGTCCAAGTGCCCGCTAGGTAACCTAGATATTCCAAGTTCCGGTTTACTAATCTAGATAGTCCAAGTGCCCGCTAGGTAACCTACATAGTCCAAGTGCCCATTCGTTAACCTAGATAGTCCAAATGCCCGCTAGGTAACCTATACTGTCCAAGTGCCCGCTAGGTTACCTACATAGTCCATGTGCACGTTCGTTAACTTAGATAGTCCAAGTCGCGCTAGGTAACCTACATAGTCCAAAGGCCCGCTAGGTAACCTATATAGTCCAAGTGCCCGCTAGTTAAACTATAGTCCAAGTGCCCGCTAGGTAACCTACATATTCCAAGTTCCCGCTAGGTAACGAAGATAGTCCAAGTGCCCGTTACCTCACCTAGATAGTCCAAGTGCCCGTTAGGTTACCTACATAGTCCAAGTGCCCGCTAATTAACGTACATAGTCCAAGTGCCCGTTAGGTAACCTAGACAGTCCAATTTCCCGATAGTTAACCTCCATAGTCCAAGTGCCCGCTAATTAACCTATAAAGACCAAGTGCCCGCTAGGGAACCTGCATCATCCAAGTGCCCACTAGTTAATCTAGATAGTCCAAGTGCCCACTAGTTAAGCTAGATAGTCCAAGTGGCCGCTAGTTAACCTAGATCGTCCAAGTGCCCGCTAGTTAACCTACATAGTCCAAGGTCCGCTAGTTAACCTAGATATTCCAAGTGCCCGCTAGTTAACCTACATAGTCCAAGGGCCCTCTAGTTAACCTAGATAGTCCAAGTGCCCACTAGGGAAAGTACATAGTCCAAGTGCCCGCTAGGTAACCTAGATAGTCTAAGGGCCCGCTAGTTAACCTACATAGTCCAACTGCCCGATAGGGAACCTACATAGTCCAAGCGCTCGCTAAGAGATGAACATAGTCCAAGTGCCCGCTAGGGAACCTACATAGTCCAAGTGCCCGCTAGGTAACCTAGATAGTCCAAGTGCCCGCTAGTTAACCTACATAGTCCAAGTGCCCGCTGAGGAACCTACATAGTCCAAGTGTCCGAAAGGGAACCTACGTATTCCAAGTGCCCATTAGGGCACCTAGATAGTCCAAGTGCCCATAGGGAACCTATATAGTCCAAGTGCCCTCTATGGAACTTACATAGTCAAAGTGCCCGCTAGGGTACCTGCATTGTACAAGTGCCCTCTAGTTAACCTAGATAGTCCAAGTGCCCGCTAGGTAACCTAGATAGTCCAAGGGCCTGCTAGTTAACCTACATAGTCCAACGGCCCTCTAGTTAACCTAGATAGTCCAAGTGCCTGCTGGAGGACGTACATAGTCCAAGTGCCCGCTAGGTAACCTAGATAGTCTACGGGCCCGCTAGTTAACCTACATAGTCCAACTGCCCGATAGGGAACCCACATAGTCCATGTGCCCGCTAAGGGACGAACATAGTCCAAGTGCCCGCTGGGGAACCTGCATAGTCCAAGTGCCCGATAGGTAACCTAGATAGTCCAAGTGCCCGCTAGTAAACCTACATAGTCCAAGTGCCCACTGAGGAACCTGCATAGTCCAAGTGTCCGAAAGGGAACCTACGTATTCCAAGTGCCCATTAGGGCACCTAGATAGTCCAAGTGCCCATAGGGAACCTATATCGTGCAAGTGCCCTCTAGGGAACCTACATAGTCAAAGTGCCCGCTAGGGAACCTGCATTGTACAAGTGCCCTCTAGTTAACCAAAATAGTCCAAGTGCCCGCTAGGTAACCTAGATAGTCCAAGGGCCCGCTTGTTAACCTACAAAGTCCAAGTGCCCGATAGGGAACCTACATAGTCCAAGTGCCCAATGAGGAACCTACATAGTCCAAGTGCCCGATAGGGAATCTTCATATTCCAAGTGCCCGTTAGGGAACCCAGATAGTCCAAGTGCCCATAGGGAACCTACATAGTCCAAGTGCCCTCTAGGGAAGCTACATATTCATAGTGCCCGCTAGGGAACCTGCATTGTCCAAGTGCCCGCTAGTTAACCAAATCGTCCAAGTGTCCGCTAGTAAACCTACATAGTCCAAGTTCCCATTAGGTAACCTAGATAGGCCAAGTGCCCGCTAGTTAACCTACATAGTACAATGGCCCGCTAGTTGACCTAGATAGTTCAAGTGCCCGCTAGTTAACCTAGATAGTCAAAGTGCCCGCTAGTTAACCTAAGTAGTACAAATGTCCGATAGGGATCCTACATAGTCCAAGTGCCCGCTAGGTAACCTAGATATTCCAAGTTCCGGTTTGCTAACCTAGATAGTCCAAGTACCCGCTAGGTAACCTACATAGTCCAAGTGCCCATTCGTTAACCTAGATAGTCCAAGTGCCCGCTAGGTAACCTATACTGTCCACGTGCCTGCTAGGTTACCTACATAGTCCAAGTGCACGTTCGTTAACTTAGATAGTCCAAGTCGCGCTAGGTAACCTACATAGTCCAAGGGCCACTAGGAAACCTATAGTCCAAGTGCCCTCTAGGTAACCTACATATTCCAAGTTCCCGCTAGGTAACCTAGATAGTCAAAGTGCCCGTTACCTAACCTAGATAGTCCAAGTGCCCGTGAGGTTACCTACATAGTCCACGTGCCCATTCGTTAACCTAGATAGTACAATTGCCCGCTAGGTAACCTACATAGTCCAAGAGCCGGCAGGTAACTTAGACAGTTCAAGTGCCCGCTAGGTTACCTGCATAGTCCAAGTACCCGTTAGGTAACCTAGATAGTCCAAGTGCCCGCTAGGTAACCTACATAGTCCAAGTGCCCGCTAGGTAACCTAGATAGTCCAAGTACCCGTTAGCTAACCTAGATAGTCCAAGTGCCCGCTAGGTAACCTCCATAGTCCAATTGCCTTCTAGGTAACCTCCATAGTCCAAGTGCCCACTAATTTACCTATATAATCCAAGTGCCCGCTAGGGAAACTGCATCGTTCAAGTGCCCGCTAGTTAATCTAGATAGTCCAAGTGGCCGCTAGTTAACCTAGATAGTCCAAGTGCCCGCTACTTAACCTAGATCGTCCAAGTGCCCGCTAGTTAACCTACATAGTCCAAGGTCCGCTAGTTAACCTAGATATTCCAAGTGCCCCTTAGTTAACCTACATAGTCAAAGGCCCTCTAGTTAACCTAGATAGTCCAAGTGCTCGCTAGGGGACATACATAGTCCAAGTGCCCGCTATGTAACCTAGATAGTCTAAGGGCCCGCTAGATAACCAACATAGTCCAACTGCCCGATAGGGAACCTACATAGTCCAAGTGCCCGCTAAGGGACGAACATAGTCCAAGTGCCCGCTAGGGAACCTACAAAATCCAAGTGCCCGCTAGGTAACCTAGATAGTCCAAGTGCCCGCTAGTTAACCTACATAGTCCAAGTGCCCGCTGAGGAACCTACATAGTCCAAGTGTCCGAAAGGGAACCTACGTATTCCAAGTGCCCATTAGGGCACCTAGATAGTCCAAGTGCCCATAGGGAACCTATATCGTCCAAGTGCCCTCTAGGAAACCTACATAGTCAAAGTGCCCGCTAGGGAACCTGCATTGTACAAGTGCCCTCTAGTTAACCTAGATAGTCCAAGTGCCCGCTAGGTAACCTAGATAGTCCAAGGGCCCGCTAGTTAACCTACAAAGTCCATGTGCCCGATAGGGAACCTACATAGTCCAAGTGCCCAATGAGGAACCTACATAGTCCAAGTGCCCGATAGGGAATCTTCATATTCCAAGTGCCCGTTAGGGAACCCAGATAGTCCAAGTGCCCATAGGGAACCTACATAGTCCAAGTGCCCTCTAGGGAAGCTACATATTCATAGTGCCCGCTAGGGAACCTGCATTGTCCAAGTGCCCGCTAGTTAACCTAGATCGTCCAAGTGTCCGCTAGTAAACCTACATAGTCCAAGTTCCCGTTAGGTAACCTAGATAGGCCAAGTGCCCGCTAGTTAACCTACATAGTACAATGGCCCGCTAGTTGACATATAGTCCAAGTGCCCGCTAGTTAACCGAGATAGTCCAAGTGCCCGCTACTTAACCTAGATCGTCCAAGTGCCCGCTAGTTAACCTACATAGTCCAAGGTCCGCTAGTTAACCTAGATATTCCAAGTGCCCGCTAGTTAACCTACATAGTCCAAGGGCCCTCTAGTTAACCTAGATAGTCCAAGTGCCCGCTGGAGGACATACATAATCCAAGTGCCCGCTAGGTAACCTAGATAGTCTAAGGGCCCGCTAGTTAACCTACATAGTCCAACTGCCCGATAGGGAACCTACATAGTCCAAGTGCCCGCGAAGGGACGAACATAGTCCAAGTGCCCGCTAGGGAACCTGCATAGTCCAAGTGCCCGCTAGGTAACCTAGATAGTCCAAGTGCCCGCTAGTTAACCTACATAGTCCAAGTGCCCGCTGAGGAACCTACATAGTCCAAGTGTCCGAAAGGGAACCTACGTATTCCAAGTGCCCATTAGGGCACCTAGATAGTCCAAGTGCCCATAGGGAACCTATATCGTCCAAGTGCCCTCTAGGGAACCTACATAGTCAAAGTGCCCGCTAGGGAACCTGCATTGTACAAGTGCCCTCTAGTTAACCTAGATAGTCCAAGTGCCCGCTAGGTAACCTAGATAGTCCAAGGGCCCGATAGTTAACCTACAAAGTCCAAGTGCCCGATAGGGAACCTACATAGTCCAAGTGCCCAATGAGGAACCTACATAGTCCAAGTGCCCGATAGGGAATCTTCATATTCCAAGTGCCCGTTAGGGAACCCAGATAGTCCAAGTGCCCATAGGGAACCTACATAGTCCAAGTGCCCTCTAGGGAAGCTACATATTCATAGTGCCCGCTAGGGAACCTGCATTGTCCAAGTGCCCGCTAGTTAACCTAGATCGTCCAAGTGTCCGCTAGTAAACCTACATAGTCCAAGTTCCCGTTAGGTAACCTAGATAGGCCAAGTGCCCGCTAGTTAACCTACATAGTACAATGGCCCGCTAGTTGACATATAGTCCAAGTGCCCGCTAGTTAACCGAGATAGTCCAAGTGCCCGCTACTTAACCTAGATCGTCCAAGTGCCCGCTAGTTAACCTACATAGTCCAAGGTCCGCTAGTCAACCTAGATATTCCAAGTGCCCGCTAGTTAACCTACATAGTCCAAGGGCCCTCTAGTTAACCTAGATAGTCCAAGTGCCCGCTGGAGGACATACATAGTCCAAGTGCCCGCTAGGTAACCTAGATAGTCTAAGGGCCCGCTAGTTAACCTACATAGTCCAACTGCCCGATAGGGAACCTATATAGTCCAAGTGCCCGCGAAGGGACGAACATAGTCCAAGTGCCCGCTAGGGAACCTGCATAGTCCAAGTGCCCGCTAGGTAACCTAGATAGTCCAAGTGCCCGCTAGTTAACCTACATAGTCCAAGTGCCCGCTGAGGAACCTACATAGTCCAAGTGTCCAAAAGGGAACCTACGTATTCCAAGTGCCCATTAGGGCACCTAGATAGTCCAAGTGCCCATAGGGAACCTATATCATCCAAGTGCCCTCTAGGGAACCTACATAGTCAAAGTGCCCGCTAGGGAACCTGCATTGCACAAGTGCCCTCTAGTTAACCTAGATAGTCCAAGGGCCCGCTAGTTAACCTACATAGTCCAAGTGCCCCATAGGGAACCTACATAGTCCAAGTGCCCAATGAGGAACCTACATAGTCCAAGTGCCCGATAGGGAATCTTCGTATTCCAAGTGCCCGTTAGGGAACCCAGATATTCCAAGTGCCCACTAGGTAACCTCCATAGTCCAAGTGCCCGCTAGGTAACCTCCATAGTCCAAGTGCCCGTTCGTTAACCTAGATAGTCCAAGTTCCTGTTAGCTAACCTACATAGTCCAATTGCCGGTTCATTAACCTAGATAGTTCAAGTGCCCGCTAGGTAACCTAGACAGTCCAAGTGCCTGCTAGGTAACCTACATAGTCCAAGTGCCCGTTTGCTAACCTAGATCGTCAAAGGGCCCGCTAGTTAACCTACATAGTCCAAGGGCCTGCTAGTTAACCTATATAGTCCAAGTGCCCGCTAGCTAACCTACATTGTCCAAGTCCCTGATGGGGAACCTACATAGTCCAAGTATCCGCTAGGTAACCTATATAGTCCAAATGCCTGCTAGTAACGTACATAGTCCAAGTGCCCGTTAGGTAACCTAGATAGTCCAAATGCCCGCTAGGGAACCCACATAGCCCAAGTGCCCATTAGAGAACTTACATAATCAAAGCCCTGCTAGGGAACGTATATAGTCCAAGTGCCCGCTAGGGAACCTAGATAGTCCAAGTACCCGTTAGCTAACCTAGATAGTCCAAGTGCCCGCTAGGTAACCTCCATAGTCCAAGTGCCCGCTAGGTAACCTCCATAGTCCAAGTGCCCGTTCGTTAACCTAGATAGTCCAAGTTCCTGTTAGCTAACCTACATAGTCCAAGTGTCCGTTCGTTAACCTAGATAGTTCAAGTGCCCGCTAGGTAACCTAGACAGTCCAAGTGCCTGCTAGGTAACCTACATAGTCTAAGTGCCCGCTAGGGACCTACATAGTCCAAGTGCCCGCTAGGTAACCTACATAGTCCAAGTGCCCGTTAGTTAACCTAGATAGTCAAAGTGCCTGCTAGGTAACCTAGATAGTCCAAATGCCCGCTAGGGTACCCACGTAGTCCAACTGCCCGATAGGGAACCAACATAGTCCAAGTGCCCGCTAAGGGACCGACATAGTCCAAGTGACCGCTTGGGAACCTACATAGTCCAAATGCCCGTTAGCGTACCCACAGAGTCCAACTGCCCGATAGGGAACCAACATAGTCCAAGTGCCCGCTAAGGGACCTACATAGTCCAAGTGCCCGATAGGGAACCTACATAGTCCAAGTGCCCTCTAGGGAACCTGCATCGTCCAAGTGCCCGCCAATTAATATAGAGAGTCTAAGTTCCCGCTAGTTAACCTAGATAGTCCAAGTGCCCGCTAGTTAACCTAGATCGTCTAAGTGCCCGCTAGTTAACCTACATAGTCCAAGGTCCGTTAGTTAACCTAGATCGTCCAAGTGCTCTCTAGATAACCTACATAGACCAAGGGCCCTCTAGTTAACCTCGATAGTCCAAGTGCCCGCTAGGGGACGTACATAGTCCAAGTGCCCGCTGGACAACCTAGATAGTCCAAGTGCCCGCTAGTTAACCTACAAAATCCAAGTGCCCGCTGAGGAACCTACATAGTCCAAGTGTCCGAAAGGGAACCTACGTATTACAAGTGCCCGTTAGGGCACCTAGATAGTCCAAGTAACCATAGGGAACATATATAGTCCAAGTGCCCTCTAGGGAACCTACATAGTCAAAGTGCCCGCTAGGGAACCTGCATTGTACAAGTGCCCTCTAGTTAACCTAGATAGTCCAAGTGCCCGCTAGGTAACCTAGATAGTCCAAGGGCCCGCTAGTTAACCTACATAGTCCAAGTGCCCAATGAGGAACTTACATAGTCCAAGTGCCCGATAGGGAATCTTCATATTCCAAGTGCCCGTTAGGGAACCCAGATTGTCCAAGTGCCCATTAGGGAACCCAGATTGTCCAAGTGCCCATAGGGAACCTATATAGTCCAAGTTCCCTCTAGGGAAGCTACATATTCATAGTGCCCGCTAGGGAACCTGCATTGTCCAAGTGCCCGCTAGTTAACCTAGATCGTCCAAGGGTCCGCTAGTAAACCTACATAGTCCAAGTTCCCGTTAGGTAACCTAGATAGGCCAAGTGCCCGCTAGTTAACCTACATAGTACAATGGCCCGCTAGTTGACCTAGATAGTCCAAGGGCCCGCTAGTTAACCTAGATAGTCAAAGTGCCCGCTAGTTAACCTAAGTAGTACAAATGTCTGATAGGGATCCTACATAGTCCAAGTGCCCGCTAGGTAACCTGGATATTCCAAGTTCCTGTTTGCTAACCTAGATAGTCCAAGTGCCCGCTAGGTAACCTACGTAGTACAAGTGCCCATTCGTTAACCTAGATAGTCCAAGTGCCTGCTAGGTAACCTATACTGTCCAAGTGCCCGCTAGGTTACTTACATAGTCCAAGTGCACTTTCGTTAACTTAGATAGTCCAAGTCGCGGTAGGTAACCAACATAGTCCAAGGGCCGCTAGGTAACCTATATAGTCCAAGTGCCCGCTAGTTAGCCTATAGTCCAAGTGCCCTCTAGGTAACCTACATATTCCAAGTTTCCGCTAGGTACCCTAGATAGTCCAAGTGCCCGTTACCTAACCTAGATAGTCCAAGTGCCCGTTAGGTTACCTACATAGTCCACGTGCCAGTTCGTTAACGTAGATAGTCCAATTGCTTGCTAGGTAACCTACATAGTCCAAGGGCCGGCTAGGTAACCTTTAGAATCCAAGTGCCCACTAGGTAATCTAGATAGTCCAGGTGCTCGTTAGGTAACCTAGATAGTCCAAGTGCCCGCTAGTTAACCTACATAGTCCAAGTGCCCGCTGGTTAACTTAAACAGTCCAAGTGCCCGCTAGGTTACCTGCATAGTCCAAGTGCCCGTTAGGTAACCTAGATAGTCCAAGTGCCCGCTAGGTAACCTACATAGTCCAAGTGCCCGCTAGGTAACCTAGATAGTCCAAGTACCCGTTAGCTAACCTAGATAGTCCAAGTGCCCGCTAGGTAACCTGCATTGTCCAAGTGCCCGCTAGTTAACCTAGATCGTCCAAGTGTCCGCTAGTAAACCTACATAGTCCAAGTTCCCGTTAGGTAACCTAGATAGGCCAAGTGCCCGCTAGTTAACCTACATAGTCCAAGTGCCCGCTGAGGAACCTACATAGTCCAAGTGTCCGAAAGGGAACCTACGTATTCCAAGTGCCCGTTGGGGCACCTAGATAGTCCAAGTAACCATAGGGAACCTATATAGTCCAAGTGCCCTCTAGGGAAGCTACATAGTCAAAGTGCCCGCTAGGGAACCTGCATTGTACAAGTGCCCGCTAGTTAACCTAGATAGTCCAAGTGCCCGCTAGGTAACCTAGATAGTCGAAGGGCCCGCTAGTTAACCTACATAGTCCAAGTGCCCGATAGGGAACCTACATAGTCCAAGTGCCCAATGAGGAACCTACATAGTCCAAGTGCCCGATAGGGAATCTTCATATTCCAAGTGCCCGTTAGGGAACCCAGATAGTCCAAGTGCCCATAGGGAACCTATATGGTCCAAGTGCCCTCTAGGGAAGCTACATATTCATAGTGCCCGCTAGGGAACCTGCATTGTCCAAGTGCCCGCTAGTTAACCAAGATCGTCCAAGTGTCCGCTAGTAAACCTACATAGTCCAAGTTCCCGTTAGGTAACCTAGATAGGCCAAGTGCCCGCAAGGTAACCTACATAGTCCAAGTGCCCGCTAGGTAACCTAGATATTCCAAGTTCCGGTTTACTAATCTAGATAGTCCAAGTGCCCGCTAGGTAACCTACATAGTCCAAGTGCCCATTCGTTAACCTAGATAGTCCAAATGCCCGCTAGGTAACCTATACTGTCCAAGTGCCCGCTAGGTTACCTACATAGTCCATGTGCACGTTCGTTAACTTAGATAGTCCAAGTCGCGCTAGGTAACCTACATAGTCCAAAGGCCCGCTAGGTAACCTATATAGTCCAAGTGCCCGCTAGTTAAACTATAGTCCAAGTGCCCGCTAGGTAACCTACATATTCCAAGTTCCCGCTAGGTAACCAAGATAGTCCAAGTGCCCGTTACCTCACCTAGATAGTCCAAGTGCCCGTTAGGTTACCTACATAGTCCAAGTGCCCGCTAATTAACCTACATAGTCCAAGTGCCCGTTAGGTAACCTAGACAGTCCAATTTCCCGATAGTTAACCTCCATAGTCCAAGTGCCCGCTAATTAACCTATATAGACCAAGTGCCCGCTAGGGAACCTGCATCATCCAATGCCCACTAGTTAATCTAGATAGTCCAAGTGCCCACTAGTTAAGCTAGATAGTCCAAGTGGCCGCTAGTTAACCTAGATCGTCCAAGTGCCCGCTAGTTAACCTACATAGTCCAAGGTCCGCTAGTTAACCTAGATATTCCAAGTGCCCGCTAGTTAACCTACATAGTCCAAGGGCCCTCTAGTTAACCTAGATAGTCCAAGTGCCCACTAGGGAAAGTACATAGTCCAAGTGCCCGCTAGGTAACCTAGATAGTCTAAGGGCCCGCTAGTTAACCTACATAGTCCAACTGCCCGATAGGGAACCTACATAGTCCAAGCGCTCGCTAAGAGACGAACATAGTCCAAGTGCCCGCTAGGGAACCTACATAGTCCAAGTGCCCGCTAGGTAACCTAGATAGTCCAAGTGCCCGCTAGTTAACCTACATAGTCCAAGTGCCCGCTGAGGAACCTACATAGTCCAAGTGTCCGAAAGGGAACCTACGTATTCCAAGTGCCCATTAGGGCACCTAGATAGTCCAAGTGCCCATAGGGAACCTATATAGTCCAAGTGCCCTCTAGGGAACTTACATAGTCAAAGTGCCCGCTAGGGTACCTGCATTGTACAAGTGCCCTCTAGTTAACCTAGATAGTCCAAGTGCCCGCTAGGTAACCTAGATAGTCCAAGGGCCTGCTAGTTAACCTACATACTCCAACGGCCCTCTAGTTAACCTAGATAGTCCAAGTGCCTGCTGGAGGACGTACATAGTCCAAGTGCCCGCTAGGTAACCTAGATAGTCTACGGGCCCGCTAGTTAACCTACATAGTCCAACTGCCCGATAGGGAACCCACATAGTCCATGTGCCCGCTAAGGGACGAACATAGTCCAAGTGCCCGCTAGGGAACCTGCATAGTCCAAGTGCCCGATAGGTAACCTAGATAGTCCAAGTGCCCGCTAGTAAACCTACATAGTCCAAGTGCCCACTGAGGAACCTGCATAGTCCAAGTGTCCGAAAGGGAACCTACGTATTCCAAGTGCCCATTAGGGCACCTAGATAGTCCAAGTGCCCATAGGGAACCTATATCGTGCAAGTGCCCTCTAGGGAACCTACATAGTCAAAGTGCCCGCTAGGGAACCTGCATTGTACAAGTGCCCTCTAGTTAACCAAAATAGTCCAAGTGCCCGCTAGGTAACCTAGATAGTCCAAGGGCCCGCTTGTTAACCTACAAAGTCCAAGTGCCCGATAGGGAACCTACATAGTCCAAGTGCCCAATGAGGAACCTACATAGTCCAAGTGCCCCATAGGGAATCTTCATATTCCAAGTGCCCGTTAGGGAACCCAGATAGTCCAAGTGCCCATAGGGAACCTACATAGTCCAAGTGCCCTCTAGGGAAGCTACATATTCATAGTGCCCGCTAGGGAACCTGCATTGTCCAAGTGCCCGCTAGTTAACCAAATCGTCCAAGTGTCCGCTAGTAAACCTACATAGTCCAAGTTCCCATTAGGTAACCTAGATAGGCCAAGTGCCCGCTAGTTAACCTACATAGTACAATGGCCCGCTAGTTGACCTAGATAGTCAAAGTGCCCGCTAGTTAACCTAAGTAGTACAAATGTCCGATAGGGATCCTACATAGTCCAAGTGCCCGCTAGGTAACCTAGATATTCCAAGTTCCGGTTTGCTAACCTAGATAGTCCAAGTACCCGCTAGGTAACCTACATAGTCCAAGTGCCCATTCGTTAACCTAGATAGTCCAAGTGCCCGCTAGGTAACCTATACTGTCCACGTGCCTGCTAGGTTACCTACATAGTCCAAGTGCACGTTCGTTAACTTAGATAGTCCAAGTCGCGCTAGGTAACCTACATAGTCCAAGGGCCACTAGGAAACCTATAGTCCAAGTGCCCTCTAGGTAACCTACATATTCCAAGTTCCCGCTAGGTAACCTAGATAGTCAAAGTGCCCGTTACCTAACCTAGATAGTCCAAGTGCCCGTGAGGTTACCTACATAGTCCACGTGCCCATTCGTTAACCTAGATAGTACAATTGCCCGCTAGGTAACCTACATAGTCCAAGAGCCGGCAGGTAACTTAGACAGTTCAAGTGCCCGCTAGGCTACCTGCATAGTCCAAGTACCCGTTAGGTAACCTAGATAGTCCAAGTGCCCGCTAGGTAACCTACATAGTCCAAGTGCCCGCTAGGTAACCTAGATAGTCCAAGTACCCGTTAGCTAACCTAGATAGTCCAAGTGCCCGCTAGGTAACCTCCATAGTCCAATTGCCTTCTAGGTAACCTCCATAGTCCAAGTGCCCACTAATTTACCTATATAATCCAAGTGCCCGCTAGGGAAACTGCATCGTTCAAGTGCCCGCTAGTTAATCTAGATAGTCCAAGTGGCCGCTAGTTAACCTAGATAGTCCAAGTGCCCGCTACTTAACCTAGATCGTCCAAGTGCCCGCTAGTTAACCTACATAGTCCAAGGTCCGCTAGTTAACCTAGATATTCCAAGTGCCCCTTAGTTAACCTACATAGTCAAAGGCCCTCTAGTTAACCTAGATAGTCCAAGTGCCCGCTAGGGGACATACATAGTCCAAGTGCCCGCTATGTAACCTAGATAGTCTAAGGGCCCGCTAGATAACCAACATAGTCCAACTGCCCGATAGGGAACCTACATAGTCCAAGTGCCCGCTAAGGGACGAACATAGTCCAAGTGCCCGCTAGGGAACCTACAAAATCCAAGTGCCCGCTAGGTAACCTAGATAGTCCAAGTGCCCGCTAGTTAACCTACATAGTCCAAGTGCCCGCTGAGGAACCCTACATAGTCCAAGTGTCCGAAAGGGAACCTACGTATTCCAAGTGCCCATTAGGGCACCTAGATAGTCCAAGTGCCCATAGGGAACCTATATCGTCCAAGTGCCCTCTAGGAAACCTACATAGTCAAAGTGCCCGCTAGGGAACCTGCATTGTACAAGTGCCCTCTAGTTAACCTAGATAGTCCAAGTGCCCGCTAGGTAACCTAGATAGTCCAAGGGCCCGCTAGTTAACCTACAAAGTCCAAGTGCCCGATAGGGAACCTACATAGTCCAAGTGCCCAATGAGGAACCTACATAGTCCAAGTGCCCGATAGGGAATCTTCATATTCCAAGTGCCCGTTAGGGAACCCAGATAGTCCAAGTGCCCATAGGGAACCTACATAGTCCAAGTGCCCTCTAGGGAAGCTACATATTCATAGTGCCCGCTAGGGAACCTGCATTGTCCAAGTGCCCGCTAGTTAACCTAGATCGTCCAAGTGTCCGCTAGTAAACCTACATAGTCCAAGTTCCCGTTAGGTAACCTAGATAGGCCAAGTGCCCGCTAGTTAACCTACATAGTACAATGGCCCGCTAGTTGACATATAGTCCAAGTGCCCGCTAGTTAACCGAGATAGTCCAAGTGCCCGCTACTTAACCTAGATCGTCCAAGTGCCCGCTAGTTAACCTACATAGTCCAAGGTCCGCTAGTTAACCTAGATATTCCAAGTGCCCGCTAGTTAACCTACATAGTCCAAGGGCCCTCTAGTTAACCTAGATAGTCCAAGTGCCCGCTGGAGGACATACATAGTCCAAGTGCCCGCTAGGTAACCTAGATAGTCTAAGGGCCCGCTAGTTAACCTACATAGTCCAACTGCCCGATAGGGAACCTACATAGTCCAAGTGCCCGCGAAGGGACGAACATAGTCCAAGTGCCCGCTAGGGAACCTGCATAGTCCAAGTGCCCGCTAGGTAACCTAGATAGTCCAAGTGCCCGCTAGTTAACCTACATAGTCC
>NW_027458512.1:0-82487 GCF_050624435.1 Tenrec ecaudatus | reverse complement strand
AAAAACACAAGCAGTAAAATAAAACACTGCCAGGTCTCGAACCATCCTCACCATTGTTACTATGCCCACTGATGTAGCCACTGGTTCGAGCTGTTTTATTGCCCGTCCTCCACTTTTTGCCAAGCATCATGTCCTTCATGGACTTGATGTCCCTTCAGCGACTGGTCTCTCCTGACAGCACGTCCAAAGATATCAAATGAAGTCCAGCCATCCTTCGTCCCCATGTTCTCTTGGCAGTCCTTGTACTTTTATTGCTCAGTGTCTGATTATTTGGGACCAGGCCTTATTGCTGCCCCTTCCTCACCTTGGCCCCCAATCCCGACCCCAAGCCCTGCACATCCACTGTGTGAAACCTCCTGTTCCTGTAACCATCCCTGTGCTTTTGTGTGGGGGGTCTAGCTGGGTTCCCCTGGCAATTCGCCAGCTGCCCTTGGGAAAGTTCATGGAGTCGGCTAATTAGTAGAAAAGCCAAACGTCCAGCTGAGATTGGTTTACTCCCTAGCACCCTTGGGCAGGAGCACAGCCCCACTCCCGGTCCCAGGTAGCCAACGACCACACCTAGGTTCTCCGGACTTGGCAGCTGTAACATGTGGCCTGGGCTTCCCCTTCATTTCCTGCTCCTTTCTGGCTTGCTGTCTGACTTTTCTTTGCGGAATTAAAGCTGCAAATTGACAGGATCCCATAAACACTCTAAAGCCACAAAAAAACACCAAATGCCCACCCAAACATGTGAAACTTCCAAAAATCATCCTTAGAAGATTCCCAAACCCTAAACATTCCTAAACCCCATATATGCCCTGAAAACACCATGAAAGCCCTAAGAAAACCTAAAATGCTGGGGGAAAAAAACACATATAATATTAAAAATACCCTAAAATCCCTAAGGAACTCTGCAACATCACTAAAAACACCCTATTGTGCTGAAAAATACCTATACACTCTAAAAAACCACCCCTAAATCCCTTAAACACTCCCTAAAATCTTATAAAACACCCTAAAAACCCCAAACCACCCGAATGCCCCAAACACACCTTGAACGTCCACAAACAACCTAAAAGCCCTAAAAAATCACATGCCACCAAAAAGCCCTAAATGACCGCAAAATTCCAACTCATAGCCACCCTATAGAGGGCTTCTGGAGCTGTCAGTCTTTTATGGGAACAGCTTTATCGTTCTCCCAAGGAGAAGTTGGTAGGTTTGAAACCCTGACCTCATATTTAGCAGTCTAATAATTGCTGGACAGTGCCACCAAGGCTCTACTGGTGTAGTGGGTTACACATTGGGCTGCTAACCTCAAGGGAAACGGTTCAAAACCACCACCCACTCCTTGGGAGAAAGAAGAAGCTTTCTTTCTATTCCCCTAGATTTCTCATTGAAGGTGTAAAGTAACCTGTTAAATGCTCGCAGTGGCAGCAGCAATGTCTCATAACCATGGGGAAATGTGGTTCAGAAACTTCAGAAGCAAGCATCCACCAGTAGGTGACTGACCAGCAGTATTGACTTGGGCAAAGAGAAGGTGACATGGAAGGGTAAGGAGAAGAATGCGTGCAGAGGGCAGGTTGGCAGCTGAGCCTAAGTCCAGTAGAAACAACAGCAGAATGGCCTGTTCCTGGAAGGGCCACAGGAGATGGTGCGACTTCATGTAGCCCCCACTTACATGTGTAACAGCAGCAATTGCCTGAACACGTGGTCTCCCCAGGGAGGAGCCTTTGTGTGGTGTTAAGATGCTGTTACTGTCTGTTGTACTGTGGTGGCCTGCATTTGGCTGTAATGGTGGAAATTTTGCAGCCAGTAGTTCAAATGCCTGCTGGGTCACTCACTGCAGGTAGACTTCAGCAGTTTCCAGACAGAGAGACGAGGGAGGAGGACCTGGTCTTCCACTTCTGAAAGAACTGGCCAGTGTGAACCTTGTGAATGGCAGAACACTATACCTGAACATGAGTACCGCAGGCTATAAGGCATGATGGATTGACACAGTGGCTGCAGCAATGTGCTCAAACATAGGATAGTGCTGGCCTGGAAAATAGTTCATCGTCCATTAAAAAAAATCATTATATAGGGGCTCATACAACTTTTGTTGTTGTTTTTCCCTAAGGGAGAGCAGTGTATTGGTACACTGAGAGGTATATAGATCAATGGATTCGAACAGAAAAGCTACACATATATTCACCAGTCAACAGGAAACTAGCCTTCGAAAAAGGACACAGAAATATCCAAAGGGACAAATTCTGCTTGCTCAACAAATGGTGTTGGACAAACTGAGATACCGTATGTAGGAAAATGAAGCAAGCCCCAAACCTTCCCCCATGCACAGAAATTAACTGAAGAGGGGTTAAAACCTGAAAGTAAACCTCCGGGCTATCATAATCAATTTTTCGATGACCTCATCGGTCAGAAATCATTGTAGGAACGCCAAAGCGTTCTTGTGTTCAACGTCTACATACATAGCAGGTGCTCCAGTAAAGGGGAATCTTGGTGGAGCTGGCTCATCCATTCCTGAAGAGAGTAGAGCACCACGTTGGTCCATCACAGAGCTCAGGTGTAGAATCTTCCTCACTGTCATCCTTTATCTCAGCAGTGTCAGTGTTGGATTATGAATTTCCCAAAGAACCAGTATCGCTCAATTCTGTGCACAATGCTGACTCACTCTCGCTGTATCTCTTACAGCATCAGTTAGTGGGCTTGTTGTCTGCCTCAGGCTTTGTTCACGGAGATCCTCCAGCTAGTTGGTGGTGTGTGCGCATGAGCAGAGGCTTCCTGCCAATCCCCCATGAGTAGTAGAGCTCCCATGGTGTGGACTCCATGTAAGCCCTGTCCCAGACAGCACGCTTACATAGGAGGGTGGGCCCTGCAGCACAGAGGACCATTCCCCCTGTGGAATGGCCTCAGAGACCCACGTCCCTCACTGGCCAGCTGCTGGGGCTGTGGGCCCTAAGCTTCATGCCTGACTCAGGAATTGACACAGGGTGAGGCGACTCCAGTAGCTGTTTTGACTGGTCTAATCCAGCCTGAGATCATCCTTGCATGAGCCCTCTGCCCAGATTATTTTTGTTTCTTTTATGATCATTTTATTAGGGGCTCTTACAACACTAACCACAATCCATATATACATCAGCTGTTTGAAGCACATCTGACCATTAATTGCCCTCATTATTCTCAAAATCTCCACTCTTCACCCAAGCCCCTGGCCTCAGCTCCTCATTTTTTCCCCCCTCAATGCCCGCCACCCATCCCTCATCAATCCTTGGAAATGTACTAATTCTTTTGTCATATCTTCACCCACCTTTCTTTTGAGGTCAATGAAGATCCTTGTAATCGGTTCCCACTTTCCATCCTGCCCTTCCTCCACCCTCCCAGTATCTCCACTCATAACACTGGTCCTCACAGGCCCATCCACCCTGGATTCCCCGTGTTTGAAATTCCTATCTGTACTACAATACCTTCTCTAGTTTGGCCAGATTAGAACTGGGTTCAGGTTAGTGGGGAAGCATTAAGAACTTGAGGAGGCGGCCACCCGCCCGCTGGGTGGGCGGGCCCGGGCGTCGCGTGCTACGGGCCGCCCAGCGCAGGCGGAGGCTGGGAGCGCCCCGCAGGGTGCACGGGCGGCCTTGCAGGCGGGGACTCGGGACGCGCCCCTCGACGCCCTCGCGCACCCCACCGTCTTCCTGTCCGCGGGGCCCCCCGACGGGCTGCGAGCGGGGGTGTCGCAGGACCTGCGGCTGGATAAAACGAGAGACCCCCCTTGGTCAGCAGCGCGAGACCGTGGGGACGCGCGGCTCCTGGAATGTTGCGTCGTCTCATTTCTGGTTCCTCCATCCATTCACGCAGGCCGACCCCGCTCGCCTGATCAGTGGCACACACCCAGCCCAGTGGGAAAAGGAATGCTCTCCCACGTATATGCATTTTAGTTTGGAGTCCCTACAGGGTTTATGTACCCCGAGTCCTGGAGATGGGGATTGGTTTGATCTAACTGCACTTTACTTGCAGTGCGAGCCAGCGCGGCGCGGTGTCCCACTGGAAGCGCCGAGCCACACGTGCGTGTCAACACTTAGGACCATCCCCAAACATGCTTTTGCCAGGTGTCCGTGAGGAAGCCAATCAAGAGGGATGGTGCTATTCGGATTCGGTCCCCATGTCGCCGTTTTCGCCTTGCTTTCTGTTTTTGAATTCGGTTTCCCAAATGTCTGCCTCAAAAAGGAATACCCAACCAGGGGGTCCGCAGCCCTGGAAGTTTCCGGGGCTGTTCCCCAGACGCGCCTCGGGGGCTGCAAGGACTGCGCGTCGAGACTTTTCCGGTCGTGAAAAGTCGGCGGCGACAGCTGGGGGCCCTGGGTCACCGGGTGGTGTTGAGCGGGGACTCTTGGGCCCCGGCGTGGGACGCTGGCGGGTGCAAGTTCAAGAGGGTCAGGGGCTGATGCCTCCCCACGCCCCTGCCCTCCCCCAGCAAGGGCGCTCTGGGGTGCTGGGTCCTTGAGGCCCCGGCTGGCGGGGCCGCCCACGGTCAAGGCTTCAGGCACACGCGCGGGTGCGCTGAGGCCTGCGCCGTGCGGGGGTCTGGGCTCAGGCAGGTGGTCGCGGCGGCTCCGCGGGCGGGCGGGCGCCCAGCAGGACGACCGACGACCCCCGGCGCGTCGCCGGCACCCAGCGCCCGGGCGTAGAGGCGGGCGGGGGGGGGGGGCTGCGCTCCGCCGCCGCCAGGGCCCCCTCCCTCCGCGCCCCCCCGCGCCAGGTGAGCCGGGCCTGGGCCTCGGCGGGCCGCGGGGCTGCCCTCTCGCCGCCCTCCAGCGCCCCCTCGGGGCCGGGCCGCGCCGAGCCGGGCGGCCGCCGGCCGGGGCTGGGGGTTGGGAGGGGCGGGGGTCGCGGGCGGGTCGCTCGTTCGGCCGCTGGCGGGGGGCGGGGGCCGGGCGGCCGCGCGCGAGGCCGGGCCAGCTGCCGCCGCGCCCTCGGCCTCCGACTCCGGCTCCGGCTCGGCTCGCCCTGGCGGCGGTGGCGCCGTGAGGAGGAGTCCGCGCTCCTCTGTGGCGGCGGCGGCGGCGGCCGGCTCCAGGCCGGGTTTTGGCGCCGCCCGCCTGCTGCCTCCTGGCGGCTCCTGAACTCCAGCCCCCTCTCTATCAGCCTCTCACTCCGTCTCAATATGTCTCAAGATGGCGGCCAATGTGGGATCGATGTTTCAATATTGGAAGCGCTTTGATTTACAGCAGCTGCAGGTCAGGCTTCTCCTCTCTCGGCCTCTCGCTCGGGGGTGGGGGCTGCGGGCGGTCGCGGCCTCCCCGGGGGCGCCGGGCTGCCTCGCCGCCGGGGGGCCGCGGCGGAGGGGAGGAGGGGGGTGCCGGGAAAAGCGGGGCCGACTCGGGGACAAGTCCCTCTCACTCCCCGGCCCCCATTGATAACTCGCTTGATCGGAAATTGATCCTCTTTGTTCAATTCATCGATCAGCCCAAGATGGCGCCGGGAGCCGCCGCTGCCACCGCTGCTCCTGGTGTCTGCCCCCTCCCCTGGCGCCCCCCCCCCGGCCCCGAGCCGCCGCCCCCACCGCCGCCACCGCTGCCCCTGGTGTCTGCCCCCTCCCCTGGCGCACCCCCCCCCCCCCGGCCCCGAGCCGCCGCCGCCACCGCCGCCATCGCTGCCCCTGGTGTCTGCCCCCTCCCCTGGCGCCCCCCCCACCCCCGTCCCGAGCCGCCGCCGCCGCCGGTTCCCCAAACTTCATGAGTGGAAAAATGGGCTCTTGGCACAAAATGACATTCAATCTTCACCAAGAGATTCAGGGCTAAATTGCTGCCCTATCTCTGACCGCAGCTTTTGTTTTATTTTAATTCTCATATAATTCACATATATCATTCAATACTTCAGTCATATTAAGATTTGTGTAATCCTCACCACAATCAGGTTTACATCATTTCCTTCTTTTATATTCATTTTTGTTAGCCCCCCCCCCTCACTCCCCCAAATCTTCCCTGCCTGTCCCTAGGAGATTGTTAATTCTGTTAGTGTCTCTCTGGATTTGCCTCTCCTGGATTTCATATGTATTAAAAAAAATACAAAACAAAATCAAGAAACAAGTAGAAAAGAAAAACTAACAATGATAAAAGAGAGAAAAACCTCAATCGAACAGAAAGTGAAAAATACTAAAAACTGGAACCAAATTAAAATTAGTCTGAAGAGATCAAATGATCAGGTGTTACATTTGAACTTAACTGTATCTGTTCATGTCCATGGGCTTTGGTCAGAGGGAATTCACCCCGCATGTGCATTTGAGTCCTTTTGCAAACTGGGTGTTCCGAACTTAAGCTCTGATTCTTGTTCATACCTGCAGATTGAGATTCTATTATTTATCACCCTGGCATCACACTGGCTGTGCTGCTTGTTCTGGGCGGACTTAGTTGACATCTCACTTAGATGGCTGCTTATTTTCAGAAAAAAGGTTTAAGTACAAGGCCCTGTTCTTTGTGATAGATGTGCACCATCTGATTTCAGGGTTTTTTTACACCCTATGCTTTCCAGTCAAATATTCACTTGAGGTAATTCAAAACACTCACTTGGCTCGATGACGCCAGAATAGCTCCCCTCCATGCAGTTCCATGGAGCTCAGCATAGTTAGGGCGCAGAGATGAAAAGACGATTGAACCATGTACTGAACGTTCAGGTTTTTCCCTGCTTTTGAAAATCTGTTTGCGCTTGTAGAGTAAATGTTTTGTATTTTTTAAGAGTGTAAAAAAAAATAGATGGAGGGATTCAGAGAAAATGGCAACCAGATAGGACCCATCTATCTGGAGCTCCTGCTGCCAGACCAGAAAAATAGGAAATTAGGTGAAGGAAACGGGGAGGTGGAGTTCTGAAATTAGAACTAGGGTAACAGGGTTTCTCCTGAACCCCTTCTTTTGTGGGATTTCCACTCACAAAGCAAACCAAGAATGCTTTAAAGCAGCACTATAATTTTGACGAAGTGGCAGGCGCCAGATATGCCCTTGCCTGGAGCAGGGATCCCTGCAGGTGGACGCCCTGAGAGGGGGCAGAATCTCAGACACGAGGGGAACCCCACACTGAGCTCTCCATGCGGTTGGATGCCTTGAGCTCACGGTCAGGGGTTGGTGGTGGGTAGCCATAATTTAGAGTAGAAGAAAAAATATATTATTACCTTAGGAAGATCATGGTGTGGGAGAAAAAGGCAGAAAGTCGGGAGTCCAGGGAGCAAATTTAGTTCCAATTGGCCGACTAGTAAACAACCCCCCTGATAAGCTGCATCTCCCCCTCTGGGGGTCAGCTTGACAGCCACCAAATCTGAGCACATCACAAGTAGAATTTTTTTTAAGGGTGAAACATAAATGATTGGTTTAAAACTCAAACCCAAGTCTGGTTGCTCAGCTCCAAGCACCACATGGGGAGTCCCTTAACATAAATCAGCATAAGAAGCAACCTAGCTAAGGAATGCCAGAACTCAGCCACAGGGCCCGGCAGCTTTTACCATAACAAAGACCCGCTGTAGCAGTGTCAGCCTTAAACAGCACTGAGCTGTAGCCCAGAGACTGTGGGAGACAATTTCATTCTAGCTGGCCAGAGGGATAAAAAAGAAAATCCTCTGATCTAGGAAGCATCAGCAGTCTAGATAGGACAACAAGCTTCCCTCTCAGTGATTCTACACATAGCTGGGGAGGCCCTGCCGGTCTTGGAGCCCTAGACGGGGCTGAGGGAGCCCCCCAGTGCCCCCTCCCAGCCCCTGCTGCAGTGCTACATGCAGCACAAGGCAGGTACTCCAGCACCCAAGTGACCCCTGGCCACGGGCGCGATCTTGCTTTTGAAGTAATCTCACACAGCATCTGTGGAACCCTACATCAGGGATGGGAAAGTCCATTAACGCATGCCCAGGAGAGCCAGCATAGGAAAGCTGGATTTTCCTGCCCGTGGGCTCCGATGGATGTTGCACCTGGAGCAGCCCACCTGGGCCAGATGATTGCAGTTCAGCCAATGGGATTGACCTGGGGTCCTTCACCAGCCTCCCCGGGAACCCTTGAAAAGGCAGGAACCAGAAGGGAGAGGGGTGGTCTGGTCGTCTTCCTGGGAGGAGAGAGATCCTTGCATGACCTGAGGCAGTCTCTGCCAGGCCCCATGGTCAAAGGAATCCTATGGGTGCCTTGTAAAACCTGAAGCTTCTTTTAACTCTCATTAAATTCACTTGGATCACGAGCCCGGCTTCCGCATGAAATTTTTCTCGCGGGGAGCCAAGGACTGGGGTTGGAATTTAGGCCAGAGAGAGAGACCTTACAAGTCCATGACCCTGTGACCTTGAGGAAGAGTTGGAATTCCTCTGGCCTCAAGGACAGGTGATCAAGTATCATTACCTCCTTACCCACTGCTCTACTTATTCTCACTTTATTCACTAGCCCTTCTAACTTTTCCACCGCACTCAGTTTCAACGTGCTCAGGTTGGTGTTGGGCTTTTATTTACTCGCTTTCTTCTTTATCCCTCTTTTTTTCCCCTTTTCCCCTCTTTTTCCTCTTCTCTCCCACTCTCTCCTCTCATATGCCACTAAAGGCTTCCAGGTCACTTCCCTCCGCTTAGGGCAAATCAACCCAAATAGCAGGAGGCACTCCAGCCTGCCCTGTGTGGGAGTGCTGTACACCACACAAGGCACCTGGGACAAACACCTACAGTGCGCTGCACCGTTGAAGAAACCTCCGTCATGCCCCTAAGGTGATCTCGTCAACTAGGGCAATTCTGCCCAGCACCACTGGGTCCCGGCATTAAAAGGGCACACTGACCTGCCATGTTGGAGCAGTGTCTAAACCCCTCTGGCCCCTCATCCAAGCAATCAGGGATCAGCTACTACTTTATACTTTATTTCCTCCTTCTCTCTCTCCTTGCTCTTTACCATCACAGCCAACCTTAGTGAACTCAGTTGGATTTATTTCCTTCTTTCTCTTTATTCTCTTTTTCTTTCTTTCCTCTTTCTGTCTTTGCTTTCTTCACCTCTCTCTTAGCTTGTACGATTCTCTCTGCTCCCTCTCATTGCTTGCACATACCACTGCTGGTTTCCAGAGCCCTACACTCTGCCTAGGGCAACCCTGTCCTCCTAGTGGGCAGCCTGACCCCTAAGACAGTACTGCACACAGGACGAGTCAGAGCTACACACAGCATAACACAGGGTCAGTTATTTCTTTAACCATTTAAAAAAATACTCTCTCCTCCTCCTTCCTTTTCTCTTCTCTCTTTTTCCTTTTATTGGGCTCTTCTTACAGGTTTTCTGCTTTTCTCCGCTCCATCTAGCTCTTCTCTACTTCCTACCACAGCCTCCACAGATTTGGTTCTCCTTTTTAGTTGTTTTCTTTCTTTTTTTTTTTACTGTTGTCACCTTTGTTTACTCTGTGCATTTTAGTTGTCTGTGGGTGAGTGGTTGTCAGTCTGGTTGGCATTATTGCCCCAGTCTGTGTCTTCCTCTTTCTCTCTTTTTCCTCTCCTTTCACTCTCTTTCCCATCACAAGACAATAGCTGTCTCCAGGCCACTCCCCTCTGCCTAGGGCAAACCTGAAGGCCCAACTGAGGGAGCTCCCACCCCCCACTTATTGGTGTGGCAAGCAGCTGGGGAATTCACGCTGGTCCTCTCCCACACACTAAGCCACAGGTTGTTCTCCCCTATAAAAAGTGGGGGCATCCCCAGCCTAAATCCTGAGGTCCTACAAGTGACTGTGGGAAACGCCTGACCACCACTTGTGAGGCTCCACGCTACTGTGGGAACATCCACCCAATCTCCAAGGCGATCTCTCTGTACATCCCCTTGTCTAGCCAGATTTGTAAAGTAGAATTTGGATCATGATAGTGGGGGGAGGAAGCATTTAGGAACTAGAGGAAACATGTTTCATTGTTGCTACCCTGCACCCTGACTGGCTTATCTCGTCCCCACATCCCTTCAGGAAGGGGGTGTCCAGTTACCTACCAATGGGCTTTGAGTCTCCACTCTGCACTCACCCTCATTTACAATGACATGATTTTTGTGTTCTTTGATGCTTGATATCTGATCCCTTCAACAGTTCATGGTCACACAGGCTGGTGTGCTTCCTCCATGTGGGCTTTGTTGCTTCTGAGCTAGATGGCCGCTTCTTTATTTTCAAGCCTGTAAGATCCCAGATGCTATAACTTTTGATAGCCAGGCACCATCAGCTTTCTTCACCACATTTGCTAGTGCACACATTTTTCTTCAACCATCATGTTGGGAAGGTGTTCATCATGGAATGCCAATTTAATATAACGTGTTCTTGCATTGAGTAAGTATTTGGCAATGTCCATCTACTGCCTTAATACTAAGTCTATAAATATATGCACGTTGATCTATTTACGAACCCTCCTGTATAAATATATTTACATATGTACATGCCAGTATGTAGACCTCTAGAAATACCCTTTGTCACCTAGTTCTTTCCTCTATTTACTTTTACTTTCCTCTTGTCCGACTATCATGCTCAGCTTTCACTTGGGTTTGAGTAATTTCTCTTGGTTACATTGCCCTTGCTGAATACCTACCAGGCTTCTCACACCCTCCTTGCGACGGATTTTGGATTACTTGTTGCTCCCCTGTCGCTGGATTGGTCAGCATCACCTCCTTACCCCCTCCTCTCTCTCTCCCATGTCCCCGGGAACCATTGGTCCTGTTGTTTTCTCCTCCAGCCTATTCTTCCAGCCTATCTTATCTAGATAGATCTGTTGAGATAATAATATGCACCAAAAATCAAACCATAGCAGGATAGGCGATGGGTGAGAACACAGTGATGACAAAAAAACAACAACAGAAAACCAATGATCAATAAAAGAGTAAATTAATTAAAAGACAAAAAAAATTTTTAAGAAAGAAAAACCTGTAAATAGATCAAGGTCTGATTTTTTTTTTTTTCTATAGGTGTGTCCTTCAGTCAGGTCTGATGGCGTATCATGCTCTGGCCCCAGAGTCTGTCCTTTGTACTCCCTCAGGGGCTACCCGCTCTGCTCCCATGGTTGCTCTGCTGCATGCTTTTAGTGATTTGCCTCCGTGTTGGAGGGCCAGTCGGGTCAGTCCCAACACAGAGTCTCCGGTATTGTCCCCATAGGGCCCTGGGCCAGCAAGGGATGGCATGTCTCATAGTGGGATCAGCCATATGGTCCACTCTGTACATTGGCTGTTCAGAGTGCCAAAATCATCCTCCAAGCCTGGTGGACCAGTGTGTGCTCCACTCTCTTCCTCCCCCTTCATTTGCCCCTGTGTGCTCTGATCAGACATGTCCATCTCCCCTAGCTACAGGTTCAGTGCCGTCTTCTAAAGTAAATTCTTCTGGGGGGAGGGGCAGTTGTCCACGTAGCTGGTATGGAGGCTGGACCATCCACTTTTCATTTAGGATCAAAAGCATCTAGCTTTTAGCATTAGGTGCTATTGAGTCAGTTCCAACTCAAGGCAGAATGAACCACTGCGCAGTCCTACACCATCTTCAAAACTGTTGTTATACTTGAACCTAACATTTCAGCCTTTTCCAGGGACTGGCATCTCCTGATAACATACCCAAAGCATGTGAAGTCTCCCCGTGCTTGCTTCTAAGGACCTTTCAGACTGTTCTTCTGACACAAATCTGTTCATTCTTCCAGCACTCAATGGTATTTTTAATATTCTTGGCTAGTGTCATCTTGATGGGTTGAAACACTATCTCGCTCTAGTGTTGATGTACATTTTTCTGATGCCTAATTATACTGAGTATCTTTTAAGGTAATCATTTAATTTTTATGGCATTTTGAAAAGATGTCAATGAGGTCTATTTAATTTGTGTTCAGATGGAAACACATAACTCAAACTAATATATGTGACAGTAGAATAAGAATCCATTTTATCCTAAATACTTGAGATATTTATACAGCCTACTCAAGTTTTTATCAACACAGATAAGGTGGCGGTGGTGGTGGTGGTGGTGGTGGTGGTGGTGGTGGTGGTGGTGGTGGTGGTTTTTAAGAGTTAATCTCTAAATAGGGGGCTGTAGTACTGAGCACTGAATCTCCTTTGCTTGATTAATTTTTATGTTAGGGAAGTAATACGAGGATTCCATCAAATGACCCATCAGTTTGAGGAAAAAGCATATCAGAATTCATGGTCAAAGCCTATATGGCTTTATGGTTTAGTCTCTAGGGGTATGTAATGCTCTTGTGAAAATAGTATTCCTCATGATAATAACGAGGAACTGGTGGGCTTCCAGGGCTGGGAGCTGAACTGAGGGGCAGTTCTACCCTGTCTAATAGGGTCACTATGAGTTGGCAAAGACTCGATGGCTGTCAGTTTGGTTTGTTTGACTTGAGTACTGGCATTCAGTGTGTTTATCGAAATCAATAAATTACAAGCATTTTTGATGTCTATTTTTTACATACAAAATTTAAATCCCCCAAGCCTCTGAAAACTGCGAAGATTTCACAGCACTAGGTTGGTACTCTCCCATCCAAGAATCAGTGAAACTGGCAGGGTGTGAGGCATTCAGGCTCCCTCAGTTCCTCCTGCTGCCTTCCCTGACCCTGGTCACTTGCTTCTATTACCTCTCTTGGACCTTACATGCATTTGAATTAGAACACCATAGAGTACAGTGCTCTACATGTGCAGCAGCTCTAACCATGTCACTCTCTGTCTCTATGAAGCCTCTTCCAACAAAATTCAAATGTGATTGTATGTGCACACATATCACACGCATGCACCAGAGCACCCTTCTTAACAGAGAGTCAGGAGGGTCTCTTAATTATTTGCTGTCCTCACTTTGGACACAATTCCCTTGATGATGAGTAGGAGAAAAGGAACATCAGGTAGTGGGGGAAACCCTAAGGAGGAACAGAGGAGAGCTTTAACTAAGAATAATGCTACTAGGGGAATGATGGCATGTGAGGAAAATTAGATACTTCCAGACTGTCAGATTTTTCCATACAGCAAAATTAACTTTTCTAGTTTTGTCTAAAACTGGCCCCAGGAAATTTCAAATAGCACATCTCAGATTATCTAACCTACAAAGGAGTAGCCGGCCTTCCACCCACCCCCACCCCACCCCCGCCAAAAAACCAAGCGGTACAAAGCTCCACTGGGTACACATTTCAAAATATACATTCTCCTGTTTGGGCAGGCATCTGGCAACTTGCTCTGAGCTAGTGCACCCACACTTTTTTCCCAAGGTCATTGCTGGTGACAAGACCTTCTGCTCTTCTCACAAGCCAGAATGCAAACATAAATCAAGTCAGTGTAAGACGCCATCATCACCTCACTCAAATACACCTCGTCAAGTGAACTCAAACTTCAAGAAGATGCTCATTTGTTTGGTTTTGTTGATGTGAGGGTGATAGTGCATTTGGAGTTTAGTCATTGCACTAGGTCAGACTGTTAATCAAGCTTCCTATATAGAGGTTCTGAAGATATTGTGTAAGAAGGTCTGAGTTGTCTGGCTAGACCAGAGCTTGCACACTGCTATTGACTAGAAGTTCCGACACACAGAATCCAGGACAGATAAACCCCTCAGGACCAATACTGAGAGTAGCAACACCACGAGGGAAGGTAGGGGGGAGAAGCAGAAGAAAGGGGAAACCAATCTCAATGATGGACATACAGCCCCACTCCACCACCCAGGGGAACAAACAGCAGAAGTTTGGGTGAAGGGATACAGCAGAGGCGTAAAATATAAAAATAAAAAGTATGTATAAAGTATCAGTGGTTCACGTGGGTGGGAGGAGGGGAAAAAAGGAGCTCAAGGAGAAAGAACATGTTTGGAAATGATGATAGCAATGTATGTACAAATGTGCTTCATACAAATTGGTGTATGAATTGTTACAAGAGCTGTAAGATCCCCCAATAAAATGATTTATTTAAAATAAAAAGGACTGATTAGTGGTAGACAGGGGACTGGTTTTGCCACCATGACAGTGCACCTGCTCACACACAAAAAACAGCATGCCTCTATCGCCCGATCTGATCCCAGCACACCGAGGCAAAATACTAAGGGTGTACAACAGAACAGGAAGGGGAACAGAGCAACGAAGTCCCCAGGGAATACCAAAAATAGACTTTGGGGCCAGGGCTAGCTGACCCATCATACTCTATGAGAAAGCACTCCTAAAGGCCAACAAACAGTCCTTGAACTAACTAAAAGCTTTTCTTTCTTGTGTTTTGTTTTGCTTTTTGTCATTGGCTTGTTGGTGGTGGTGTTGTTCTTTTGTTTCATTTTGTTGCTTGGGTTTGCTCTGTCTCGTTTTTGTGCATGCTATGATTTCCACAGGTCTGTCTAAATGAGATAGGCTGGATGAACAATCTGGAGGAGAAAACAATGGGACTGACAGCTGGGGGAGGGAGATGGGAAAGGGGGGTGTAGGGAAAAAGGAAGTGCTGTTAACAAACCCAGGGACAAGGGAACACCAAGTGATCCAAATAGATGGTGAGGAGGGTGTAGGAAGCTTGGTAGAGTGTGACCAAGAGTAATGTAACCTAGAGGAATTACTGAAACACAAATGAAGGCTGAACATGAGAGTGGGACAATCAGAAAGTAAAAGGAAATCAAGGAAAGAGGTAGGAAGCAAAGGGCATTTATAGAGGTCTAAATAAAGGCATGTGCATATGTAAATATATTTATGTATAACGATGGGGATATAGATCTATATGCATATATTTATAGGTTTAGTATTAAGGTAACAGATGTACATTGGGCCTCCATTCAAGTACTCCCTCAATGCAAAAATACTTTGTTGTATTAAAGTGGCATTCCGTGATGCTCACCTCCCCGACACAATTGCTGGAGGCAAATGGGTGCATAAGCAAATGTGGTGACTGAAGTTGATGGTGGTCGGCTATCAAAAGTTATACATTCTGGGGTCTTAAAAGCTTGAAGTTAAACAAGTGGTCATGTAGCTGAGAAGCAACAAAGCCCACATGAAAGAAGCACACCAGCATGTGTGATCACGAGGTGTCGGAAGAATCAGGTATCAGACATCATCGGAACAAAAAAATCATATCTTTGTGAATACGGGGGAGTGTGGAGTGAAAACCCAAAGCTCATTTGTAGATAATTGGACATCCCCTTACAGAAGGGTAGCAGGGAGGAGAGGAGCCAGTCAGGGTGCACTGTAGCAACAATGAAACATACAACTTTCCTCTAGCTCCTAAATGCTTCTTCCCCCACAACTAAAATGATCCCCATTCTACCTTACAAATCTAGCTAGACCTGAGGATGTACACTGGTACAGATAGGAACTGGAAACACAGGGAATCCAGGGCCGATGATCCCTTCAGGACCAGTGGTGAGAGTGGCGATACGAGGAGGGTAGAGGGAGGGAGGAATGGAAAGGGGAAACCGATTACAAGCATCTACATATAACCATCTCCCTGGGGGACAGACAACAGAAAAGTGGCTGAAGGGAGATATTGTATAGTGTAAGATATGACAAAATAATAATTTAGAATTTATTCAGGGTTCATGAGGGATGGGGAATAATTATCAGCTGATGCCAGCGGATTAAGTGGAGAGCAAATGTTTTCAGAATGATGAGGGCAATGAATGTACAAATATGATGTATGTATCAATTGTGATAAGAGTTGTATGAGGCCCCAAAAATTGATTATAAAAAAAGAGAAAAGAAATAACAGTATGAAAACATCCCCCAAAAAAGCATGCCTCTCTTGTCCCTCATATCCTAATCACCTGAACTCACTCCATGTGACTTCTTTCTGTTTCCATGAATGAAGGACAGTGGTTTGACAACACAGAAGAGGGGGGGAAAAAAACAAGGGTGTCACCCAAACTGCTGAGTTTGAAAAATGTTTCCAAGAATGTAATCACAGATTAGACAAATGTGTGAAGTGTAATGGAGAGTACTATGAAGGGGATAAAAAATTTAAATGCATAGTTTTGAAAAAATTGTAGTTTTTGTCGGGTTCCCCCTAGTAGCTTCCAATTTCATAGCAACTCAAGCCATCACCATACATCCAACTGACAGAGAAGGGGTGGGTTTTGTGTGTAGGTGGTGTTGGTTATTGCACAGGGGCAAGGGACTTCTGGTGGCATAGTACCTTATGCCTTGGGTGTCAACTGTAATGTCAGCAGTGGGGAACCACCAGTCAGTCCTCAGAAGAAAAGGATGAGGCGTTCTACTCCCATAGAGTTAGCCTTTGGGAAACCCACAGAGATAGTTCTGCTCTGATCTCATAGAGTCGCTATGGCTCAGCATCGACTCCATCGAAGTGAGCTGACAAACTAAAGGCAGGAGATCTGAAAGAGGATGCGGAGACGTTGTCTCAGGTACTTTGGACATATTACTATGGTGGAACCAGTCCTGCAAGAAGGGCGTCATTTTTGGCAGAGGGTTAGCAAACAAGAGGAAGACCCTTACTTAGGTGGATTGACACCGTGGCTGCGAGAATCGGCTCAAATACAGTAACAAGTGCGAGGATGGCACAGGACTGGGCTTTGTTTCTCTCTCTAGTGCACAGGCCCCTATGAATCCGAACTGACTCCAGGGCTCTACAACATCAACTACTACAACCCTGAAGTTCAAACCTACCCAGTGGCTTCCCAAAAGGGAGGTGTGGCCATGTGCCTCTGTAAAGATGACAGCTAGGGAGCCCCTGCGGGGCAGTTCTACTCTGTGGCACAGGGGCAGCCAGGAGTCGGAATGTGCTTCACAGCAAAGGGTGTGCTTTGTCTCAGTTTGTGCCTGCTGCTGTTTATGCTATGCACTGAGTTTAACATGTGACACTCAGGAGCGAATGAATGGAAACACACCCATGATGCCAGATGCAAGCTGACACTGTTTCTGAGTTCTGGGCATATTATTTTTTCAGAGATAATTTCCTGTAGCGGTGACACACCGAGTCCTATTTCATGTAAAAGCATCAGCAGCAGAGGAAAGCACTGCACAGAGAGAAGACGATGACACGTAACAGGCTTTCCATAGAGGAACAAAAGGGTGGATGTCTTGGGCTGCACTCTTTTCTTGTATACAGACAGTAAACAAGCTGAACACATCTCACCTAAGCATAACATTACAACTACTTGAAGCCCAGCTCAGGCATCTGGACAAGAGGCAGCAAGGAAGGATGGGAGAGAGTTAATGGGCTGGGCGTCCCCAAAGGTGCAGAGTGGGAATCAAGGGGGGATCCAGGACGAGCCAAGGCTTCTGGCAGAAGTCTGAGAGGAGAGCAGCAGAAAGGAGCTGCTCTCTGGGTCCTCACAGATGTAGCCAGTGAGAGAGCAGCAGTGCTGCCCCCTGGCGGTGCGCCGAAGGCAGGGCCGCTTCCCCCAGGGCTGGAGAGCTCTGGGGAAAGACAAACCCTGTCACTTTGGATGCCAAGTAAGGGGGCACTGTGTGCCGGTGGTGTACCTATGTTGGCCAAAGCGCTGCCCACTGTGCATTTGCTTCCCACAAGCACAGTTATCCTTCCTCGTGCATCCAGGAAAGACAGTTCTAGAAAAACACAAGCAGTAAAATAAAACACTGCCAGGTCTCGAACCATCCTCACCATTGTTACTATGCCCACTGATGTAGCCACTGGTTCGAGCTGTTTTATAGCCCGTCCTCCACTTTTTGCCAAGCATCATGTCCTTCATGGACTTGATGTCCCTTCAGGGACTGGTCTCTCCTGACAGCACGTCCAAAGATATCAAATGAAGTCCAGCCATCCTTCGTCCCCATGTTCTCTTGGCAGTCCTTGTACTTTTATTGCTCAGTGTCTGATTATTTGGGACCAGGCCTTATTGCTGCCCCTTCCTCACCTTGGCCCCCAATCCCGACCCCAAGCCCTGCACATCCACTGTGTGAAACCTCCTGTTCCTGTAACCATCCCTGTGCTTTTGTGTGGGGGGTCTAGCTGGGTTCCCCTGGCAATTCGCCAGCTGCCCTTGGGAAAGTTCATGGAGTCGGCTAATTAGTAGAAAAGCCAAACGTCCAGCTGAGATTGGTTTACTCCCTAGCACCCTTGGGCAGGAGCACAGCCCCACTCCCGGTCCCAGGTAGCCAACGACCACACCTAGGTTCTCCGGACTTGGCAGCTGTAACATGTGGCCTGGGCTTCCCCTTCATTTCCTGCTCCTTTCTGGCTTGCTGTCTGACTTTTCTTTGCGGAATTAAAGCTGCAAATTGACAGGATCCCATAAACACTCTAAAGCCACAAAAAAACACCAAATGCCCACCCAAACATGTGAAACTTCCAAAAATCATCCTTAGAAGATTCCCAAACCCTAAACATTCCTAAACCCCATATATGCCCTGAAAACACCATGAAAGCCCTAAGAAAACCTAAAATGCTGGGGGAAAAAAACACATATAATATTAAAAATACCCTAAAATCCCTAAGGAACTCTGCAACATCACTAAAAACACCCTATTGTGCTGAAAAATACCTATACACTCTAAAAAACCACCCCTAAATCCCTTAAACACTCCCTAAAATCTTATAAAACACCCTAAAAACCCCAAACCACCCGAATGCCCCAAACACACCTTGAACGTCCACAAACAACCTAAAAGCCCTAAAAAATCACATGCCACCAAAAAGCCCTAAATGACCGCAAAATTCCAACTCATAGCCACCCTATAGAGGGCTTCTGGAGCTGTCAGTCTTTTATGGGAACAGCTTTATCGTTCTCCCAAGGAGAAGTTGGTAGGTTTGAAACCCTGACCTCATATTTAGCAGTCTAATAATTGCTGGACAGTGCCACCAAGGCTCTACTGGTGTAGTGGGTTACACATTGGGCTGCTAACCTCAAGGGAAACGGTTCAAAACCACCACCCACTCCTTGGGAGAAAGAAGAAGCTTTCTTTCTATTCCCCTAGATTTCTCATTGAAGGTGTAAAGTAACCTGTTAAATGCTCGCAGTGGCAGCAGCAATGTCTCATAACCATGGGGAAATGTGGTTCAGAAACTTCAGAAGCAAGCATCCACCAGTAGGTGACTGACCAGCAGTATTGACTTGGGCAAAGAGAAGGTGACATGGAAGGGTAAGGAGAAGAATGCGTGCAGAGGGCAGGTTGGCAGCTGAGCCTAAGTCCAGTAGAAACAACAGCAGAATGGCCTGTTCCTGGAAGGGCCACAGGAGATGGTGCGACTTCATGTAGCCCCCACTTACATGTGTAACAGCAGCAATTGCCTGAACACGTGGTCTCCCCAGGGAGGAGCCTTTGTGTGGTGTTAAGATGCTGTTACTGTCTGTTGTACTGTGGTGGCCTGCATTTGGCTGTAATGGTGGAAATTTTGCAGCCAGTAGTTCAAATGCCTGCTGGGTCACTCACTGCAGGTAGACTTCAGCAGTTTCCAGACAGAGAGACGAGGGAGGAGGACCTGGTCTTCCACTTCTGAAAGAACTGGCCAGTGTGAACCTTGTGAATGGCAGAACACTATACCTGAACATGAGTACCGCAGGCTATAAGGCATGATGGATTGACACAGTGGCTGCAGCAATGTGCTCAAACATAGGATAGTGCTGGCCTGGAAAATAGTTCATCGTCCATTAAAAAAAATCATTATATAGGGGCTCATACAACTTTTGTTGTTGTTTTTCCCTAAGGGAGAGCAGTGTATTGGTACACTGAGAGGTATATAGATCAATGGATTCGAACAGAAAAGCTACACATATATTCACCAGTCAACAGGAAACTAGCCTTCGAAAAAGGACACAGAAATATCCAAAGGGACAAATTCTGCTTGCTCAACAAATGGTGTTGGACAAACTGAGATACCGTATGTAGGAAAATGAAGCAAGCCCCAAACCTTCCCCCATGCACAGAAATTAACTGAAGAGGGGTTAAAACCTGAAAGTAAACCTCCGGGCTATCATAATCAATTTTTCGATGACCTCATCGGTCAGAAATCATTGTAGGAACGCCAAAGCGTTCTTGTGTTCAACGTCTACATACATAGCAGGTGCTCCAGTAAAGGGGAATCTTGGTGGAGCTGGCTCATCCATTCCTGAAGAGAGTAGAGCACCACGTTGGTCCATCACAGAGCTCAGGTGTAGAATCTTCCTCACTGTCATCCTTTATCTCAGCAGTGTCAGTGTTGGATTATGAATTTCCCAAAGAACCAGTATCGCTCAATTCTGTGCACAATGCTGACTCACTCTCGCTGTATCTCTTACAGCATCAGTTAGTGGGCTTGTTGTCTGCCTCAGGCTTTGTTCACGGAGATCCTCCAGCTAGTTGGTGGTGTGTGCGCATGAGCAGAGGCTTCCTGCCAATCCCCCATGAGTAGTAGAGCTCCCATGGTGTGGACTCCATGTAAGCCCTGTCCCAGACAGCACGCTTACATAGGAGGGTGGGCCCTGCAGCACAGAGGACCATTCCCCCTGTGGAATGGCCTCAGAGACCCACGTCCCTCACTGGCCAGCTGCTGGGGCTGTGGGCCCTAAGCTTCATGCCTGACTCAGGAATTGACACAGGGTGAGGCGACTCCAGTAGCTGTTTTGACTGGTCTAATCCAGCCTGAGATCATCCTTGCATGAGCCCTCTGCCCAGATTATTTTTGTTTCTTTTATGATCATTTTATTAGGGGCTCTTACAACACTAACCACAATCCATATATACATCAGCTGTTTGAAGCACATCTGACCATTAATTGCCCTCATTATTCTCAAAATCTCCACTCTTCACCCAAGCCCCTGGCCTCAGCTCCTCATTTTTTCCCCCCTCAATGCCCGCCACCCATCCCTCATCAATCCTTGGAAATGTACTAATTCTTTTGTCATATCTTCACCCACCTTTCTTTTGAGGTCAATGAAGATCCTTGTAATCGGTTCCCACTTTCCATCCTGCCCTTCCTCCACCCTCCCAGTATCTCCACTCATAACACTGGTCCTCACAGGCCCATCCACCCTGGATTCCCCGTGTTTGAAATTCCTATCTGTACTACAATACCTTCTCTAGTTTGGCCAGATTAGAACTGGGTTCAGGTTAGTGGGGAAGCATTAAGAACTTGAGGAGGCGGCCACCCGCCCGCTGGGTGGGCGGGCCCGGGCGTCGCGTGCTACGGGCCGCCCAGCCCGCCCAGCGCAGGCGGAGGCTGGGAGCGCCCCGCAGGGTGCACGGGCGGCCTTGCAGGCGGGGACTCGGGACGCGCCCCTCGACGCCCTCGCGCACCCCACCGTCTTCCTGTCCGCGGGGCCCCCCGACGGGCTGCGAGCGGGGGTGTCGCAGGACCTGCGGCTGGATAAAACGAGAGACCCCCCTTGGTCAGCAGCGCGAGACCGTGGGGACGCGCGGCTCCTCGAATGTTGCGTCGTCTCATTTCTGGTTCCTCCATCCATTCACGCAGGCCGACCCCGCTCGCCTGATCAGTGGCACACACCCAGCCCAGTGGGAAAAGGAATGCTCTCCCACGTATATGCATTTTAGTTTGGAGTCCCTACAGGGTTTATGTACCCCGAGTCCTGGAGATGGGGATTGGTTTGATCTAACTGCACTTTACTTGCAGTGCGAGCCAGCGCGGCGCGGTGTCCCACTGGAAGCGCCGAGCCACACGTGCGTGTCAACACTTAGGACCATCCCCAAACATGCTTTTGCCAGGTGTCCGTGAGGAAGCCAATCAAGAGGGATCGTGCTATTCGGATTCGGTCCCCATGTCACCGTTTTCGCCTTGCTTTCTGTTTTTGAATTCGGTTTCCCAAATGTCTGCCTCAAAAAGGAATACCCAACCAGGGGGTCCGCAGCCCTGGAAGTTTCCGGGGCTGTTCCCCAGACGCGCCTCGGGGGCTGCAAGGACTGCGCGTCGAGACTTTTCCGGTCGTGAAAAGTCGGCGGCGACAGCTGGGGGCCCTGGGTCACCGGGTGGTGTTGAGCGGGGACTCTTGGGCCCCGGCGTGGGACGCTGGCGGGTGCAAGTTCAAGAGGGTCAGGGGCTGATGCCTCCCCACGCCCCTGCCCTCCCCCAGCAAGGGCGCTCTGGGGTGCTGGGTCCTTGAGGCCCCGGCTGGCGGGGCCGCCCACGGTCAAGGCTTCGGGCACACGCGCGGGTGCGCTGAGGCCTGCGCCGTGCGGGGGTCTGGGCTCAGGCAGGTGGTCGCGGCGGCTCCGCGGGCGGGCGGGCGCCCAGCAGGACGACCGACGACCCCCGGCGCGTCGCCGGCACCCAGCGCCCGGGCGTAGAGGCGGGCGGGGGGGGGGGGGCTGCGCTCCGCCGCCGCCAGGGCCCCCTCCCTCCGCGCCCCCCCTCGCCAGGTGAGCCGGGCCTGGGCCTCGGCGGGCCGCGGGGCTGCCCTCTCGCCGCCCTCCAGCGCCCCCTCGGGGCCGGGCCGCGCCGAGCCGGGCGGCCGCCGGCCGGGGCTGGGGGTTGGGAGGGGCGGGGGTCGCGGGCGGGTCGCTCGTTCGGCCGCTGGCGGGGGGCGGGGGCCGGGCGGCCGCGCCCTCGGCCTCCGACTCCGGCTCCGGCTCGGCTCGCCCTGGCGGCGGTGGCGCCGTGAGGAGGAGTCCGCGCTCCTCTGTGGCGGCGGCGGCCGGCTCCAGGCCGGGTTTTGGCGCCGCCCGCCTGCTGCCTCCTGGCGGCTCCTGAACTCCAGCCCCCTCTCTATCAGCCTCTCACTCCGTCTCAATATGTCTCAAGATGGCGGCCAATGTGGGATCGATGTTTCAATATTGGAAGCGCTTTGATTTACAGCAGCTGCAGGTCAGGCTTCTCCTCTCTCGGCCTCTCGCTCGGGGGTGGGGGCTGCGGGCGGTCGCGGCCTCCCCGGGGGCGCCGGGCTGCCTCGCCGCCGGGGGGCCGCGGCGGAGGGGAGGAGGGGGGTGCCGGGAAAAGCGGGGCCGACTCGGGGACAAGTCCCTCTCACTCCCCGGCCCCCATTGATAACTCGCTTGATCGGAAATTGATCCTCTTTGTTCAATTCATCGATCAGCCCAAGATGGCGCCGGGAGCCGCCGCTGCCACCGCTGCTCCTGGTGTCTGCCCCCTCCCCTGGCGCCCCCCCCCCCCCGGCCCCGAGCCGCCGCCGCCACTGCCGCCACCGCTGCCCCTGGTGTCTGCCCCCTCCCCTGGCGCACCCCCCCCCCCGGCCCCGAGCCGCCGCCGCCACCGCCGCCATCGCTGCCCCTGGTGTCTGCCCCCTCCCCTGGCGCCCCCCCCACCCCCGTCCCGAGCCGCCGCCGCCGCCGGTTCCCCAAACTTCATGAGTGGAAAAATGGGCTCTTGGCACAAAATGACATTCAATCTTCACCAAGAGATTCAGGGCTAAATTGCTGCCCTATCTCTGACCTCAGCTTTTGTTTTATTTTAATTCTCATATAATTCACATATATCATTCAATACTTCAGTCATATTAAGATTTGTGTAATCCTCACCACAATCAGGTTTACATCATTTCCTTCTTTTATATTCATTTTTGTTAGCCCCCCCCCCTCACTCCCCCAAATCTTCCCTGCCTGTCCCTAGGAGATTGTTAATTCTGTTAGTGTCTCTCTGGATTTGCCTCTCCTGGATTTCATATGTATTAAAAAAAAATACAAAACAAAATCAAGAAACAAGTAGAAAAGAAAAACTAACAATGATAAAAGAGAGAAAAACCTCAATCGAACAGAAAGTGAAAAATACTAAAAACTGGAACCAAATTAAAATTAGTCTGAAGAGATCAAATGATCAGGTGTTACATTTGAACTTAACTGTATCTGTTCATGTCCATGGGCTTTGGTCAGAGGGAATTCACCCCGCATGTGCATTTGAGTCCTTTTGCAAACTGGGTGTTCCGAACTTAAGCTCTGATTCTTGTTCATACCTGCAGATTGAGATTCTATTATTTATCACCCTGGCATCACACTGGCTGTGCTGCTTGTTCTGGGCGGACTTAGTTGACATCTCACTTAGATGGCTGCTTATTTTCAGAAAAAAGGTTTAAGTACAAGGCCCTGTTCTTTGTGATAGATGTGCACCATCTGATTTCAGGGTTTTTTTACACCCTATGCTTTCCAGTCAAATATTCACTTGAGGTAATTCAAAACACTCACTTGGCTCGATGACGCCAGAATAGCTCCCCTCCATGCAGTTCCATGGAGCTCAGCATAGTTAGGGCGCAGAGATGAAAAGACGATTGAACCATGTACTGAACGTTCAGGTTTTTCCCTGCTTTTGAAAATCTGTTTGCGCTTGTAGAGTAAATGTTTTGTATTTTTTAAGAGTGTAAAAAAAAATAGATGGAGGGATTCAGAGAAAATGGCAACCAGATAGGACCCATCTATCTGGAGCTCCTGCTGCCAGACCAGAAAAATAGGAAATTAGGTGAAGGAAACGGGGAGGTGGAGTTCTGAAATTAGAACTAGGGTAACAGGGTTTCTCCTGAACCCCTTCTTTTGTGGGATTTCCACTCACAAAGCAAACCAAGAATGCTTTAAAGCAGCACTATAATTTTGACGAAGTGGCAGGCGCCAGATATGCCCTTGCCTGGAGCAGGGATCCCTGCAGGTGGACGCCCTGAGAGGGGGCAGAATCTCAGACACGAGGGGAACCCCACACTGAGCTCTCCATGCGGTTGGATGCCTTGAGCTCACGGTCAGGGGTTGGTGGTGGGTAGCCATAATTTAGAGTAGAAGAAAAAATATATTATTACCTTAGGAAGATCATGGTGTGGGAGAAAAAGGCAGAAAGTCGGGAGTCCAGGGAGCAAATTTAGTTCCAATTGGCCGACTAGTAAACAACCCCCCTGATAAGCTGCATCTCCCCCTCTGGGGGTCAGCTTGACAGCCACCAAATCTGAGCACATCACAAGTAGAATTTTTTTTAAGGGTGAAACATAAATGATTGGTTTAAAACTCAAACCCAAGTCTGGTTGCTCAGCTCCAAGCACCACATGGGGAGTCCCTTAACATAAATCAGCATAAGAAGCAACCTAGCTAAGGAATGCCAGAACTCAGCCACAGGGCCCGGCAGCTTTTACCATAACAAAGACCCGCTGTAGCAGTGTCAGCCTTAAACAGCACTGAGCTGTAGCCCAGAGACTGTGGGAGACAATTTCATTCTAGCTGGCCAGAGGGATAAAAAAGAAAATCCTCTGATCTAGGAAGCATCAGCAGTCTAGATAGGACAACAAGCTTCCCTCTCAGTGATTCTACACATAGCTGGGGAGGCCCTGCCGGTCTTGGAGCCCTAGACGGGGCTGAGGGAGCCCCCCAGTGCCCCCTCCCAGCCCCTGCTGCAGTGCTACATGCAGCACAAGGCAGGTACTCCAGCACCCAAGTGACCCCTGGCCACGGGCGCGATCTTGCTTTTGAAGTAATCTCACACAGCATCTGTGGAACCCTACATCAGGGATGGGAAAGTCCATTAACGCATGCCCAGGAGAGCCAGCATAGGAAAGCTGGATTTTCCTGCCCGTGGGCTCCGATGGATGTTGCACCTGGAGCAGCCCACCTGGGCCAGATGATTGCAGTTCAGCCAATGGGATTGACCTGGGGTCCTTCACCAGCCTCCCCGGGAACCCTTGAAAAGGCAGGAACCAGAAGGGAGAGGGGTGGTCCAGGTCGTCTTCCTGGGAGGAGAGAGATCCTTGCATGACCTGAGGCAGTCTCTGCCAGGCCCCATGGTCAAAGGAATCCTATGGGTGCCTTGTAAAACCTGAAGCTTCTTTTAACTCTCATTAAATTCACTTGGATCACGAGCCCGGCTTCCGCATGAAATTTTTCTCGCGGGGAGCCAAGGACTGGGGTTGGAATTTAGGCCAGAGAGAGAGACCTTACAAGTCCATGACCCTGTGACCTTGAGGAAGAGTTGGAATTCCTCTGGCCTCAAGGACAGGTGATCAAGTATCATTACCTCCTTACCCACTGCTCTACTTATTCTCACTTTATTCACTAGCCCTTCTAACTTTTCCACCGCACTCAGTTTCAACGTGCTCAGGTTGGTGTTGGGCTTTTATTTACTCGCTTTCTTCTTTATCCCTCTTTTTTTCCCCTTTTCCCCTCTTTTTCCTCTTCTCTCCCACTCTCCTCTCATATGCCACTAAAGGCTTCCAGGTCACTTCCCTCCGCTTAGGGCAAATCAACCCAAATAGCAGGAGGCACTCCAGCCTGCCCTGTGTGGGAGTGCTGTACACCACACAAGGCACCTGGGACAAACACCTACAGTGCGCTGCACCGTTGAAGAAACCTCCGTCATGCCCCTAAGGTGATCTCGTCAACTAGGGCAATTCTGCCCAGCACCACTGGGTCCCGGCATTAAAAGGGCACACTGACCTGCCATGTTGGAGCAGTGTCTAAACCCCTCTGGCCCCTCATCCAAGCAATCAGGGATCAGCTACTACTTTATACTTTATTTCCTCCTTCTCTCTCTCCTTGCTCTTTACCATCACAGCCAACCTTAGTGAACTCAGTTGGATTTATTTCCTTCTTTCTCTTTATTCTCTTTTTCTTTCTTTCCTCTTTCTGTCTTTGCTTTCTTCACCTCTCTCTTAGCTTGTACGATTCTCTCTGCTCCCTCTCATTGCTTGCACATACCACTGCTGGTTTCCAGAGCCCTACACTCTGCCTAGGGCAACCCTGTCCTCCTAGTGGGCAGCCTGACCCCTAAGACAGTACTGCACACAGGACGAGTCAGAGCTACACACAGCATAACACAGGGTCAGTTATTTCTTTAACCATTTAAAAAAATACTCTCTCCTCCTCCTTCCTTTTCTCTTCTCTCTTTTTCCTTTTATTGGGCTCTTCTTAAAGGTGTTCTGCTTTTCTCCGCTCCATCTAGCTCTTCTCTACTTCCTACCACAGCCTCCACAGATTTGGTTCTCCTTTTTAGTTGTTTTCTTTCTTTTTTTTTTTACTGTTGTCACCTTTGTTTACTCTGTGCATTTTAGTTGTCTGTGGGTGAGTGGTTGTCAGTCTGGTTGGCATTATTGCCCCAGTCTGTGTCTTCCTCTTTCTCTCTTTTTCCTCTCCTTTCACTCTCTTTCCCATCACAAGACAATAGCTGTCTCCAGGCCACTCCCCTCTGCCTAGGGCAAACCTGAAGGCCCAACTGAGGGAGCTCCCACCCCCCACTTATTGGTGTGGCAAGCAGCTGGGGAATTCACGCTGGTCCTCTCCCACACACTAAGCCACAGGTTGTTCTCCCCTATAAAAAGTGGGGGCATCCCCAGCCTAAATCCTGAGGTCCTACAAGTGACTGTGGGAAACGCCTGACCACCACTTGTGAGGCTCCACGCTACTGTGGGAACATCCACCCAATCTCCAAGGCGATCTCTCTGTACATCCCCTTGTCTAGCCAGATTTGTAAAGTAGAATTTGGATCATGATAGTGGGGGGAGGAAGCATTTAGGAACTAGAGGAAACATGTTTCATTGTTGCTACCCTGCACCCTGACTGGCTTATCTCGTCCCCACATCCCTTCAGGAAGGGGGTGTCCAGTTACCTACCAATGGGCTTTGAGTCTCCACTCTGCACTCACCCTCATTTACAATGACATGATTTTTGTGTTCTTTGATGCTTGATATCTGATCCCTTCAACAGTTCATGGTCACACAGGCTGGTGTGCTTCCTCCATGTGGGCTTTGTTGCTTCTGAGCTAGATGGCCGCTTCTTTATTTTCAAGCCTGTAAGATCCCAGATGCTATAACTTTTGATAGCCAGGCACCATCAGCTTTCTTCACCACATTTGCTAGTGCACACATTTTTCTTCAACCATCATGTTGGGAAGGTGTTCATCATGGAATGCCAATTTAATATAACGTGTTCTTGCATTGAGTAAGTATTTGGCAATGTCCATCTACTGCCTTAATACTAAGTCTATAAATATATGCACGTTGATCTATTTACGAACCCTCCTGTATAAATATATTTACATATGTACATGCCAGTATGTAGACCTCTAGAAATACCCTTTGTCACCTAGTTCTTTCCTCTATTTACTTTTACTTTCCTCTTGTCCGACTATCATGCTCAGCTTTCACTTGGGTTTGAGTAATTTCTCTTGGTTACATTGCCCTTGCTGAATACCTACCAGGCTTCTCACACCCTCCTTGCGACGGATTTTGGATTACTTGTTGCTCCCCTGTCGCTGGATTGGTCAGCATCACCTCCTTACCCCCTCCTCTCTCTCTCCCATGTCCCCGGGAACCATTGGTCCTGTTGTTTTCTCCTCCAGCCTATTCTTCCAGCCTATCTTATCTAGATAGATCTGTTGAGATAATAATATGCACCAAAAATCAAACCATAGCAGGATAGGCGATGGGTGAGAACACAGTGATGACAAAAAAACAACAACAGAAAACCAATGATCAATAAAAGAGTAAATTAATTAAAAGACAAAAAAAATTTTTAAGAAAGAAAAACCTGTAAATAGATCAAGGTCTGATTTTTTTTTTTTTTCTATAGGTGTGTCCTTCAGTCAGGTCTGATGGCGTATCATGCTCTGGCCCCAGAGTCTGTCCTTTGTACTCCCTCAGGGGCTACCCGCTCTGCTCCCATGGTTGCTCTGCTGCATGCTTTTAGTGATTTGCCTCCGTGTTGGAGGGCCAGTCGGGTCAGTCCCAACACAGAGTCTCCGGTATTGTCCCCATAGGGCCCTGGGCCAGCAAGGGATGGCATGTCTCATAGTGGGATCAGCCATATGGTCCACTCTGTACATTGGCTGTTCAGAGTGCCAAAATCATCCTCCAAGCCTGGTGGACCAGTGTGTGCTCCACTCTCTTCCTCCCCCTTCATTTGCCCCTGTGTGCTCTGATCAGACATGTCCATCTCCCCTAGCTACAGGTTCAGTGCCGTCTTCTAAAGTAAATTCTTCTGGGGGGAGGGGCAGTTGTCCACGTAGCTGGTATGGAGGCTGGACCATCCACTTTTCATTTAGGATCAAAAGCATCTAGCTTTTAGCATTAGGTGCTATTGAGTCAGTTCCAACTCAAGGCAGAATGAACCACTGCGCAGTCCTACACCATCTTCAAAACTGTTGTTATACTTGAACCTAACATTTCAGCCTTTTCCAGGGACTGGCATCTCCTGATAACATACCCAAAGCATGTGAAGTCTCCCCGTGCTTGCTTCTAAGGACCTTTCAGACTGTTCTTCTGACACAAATCTGTTCATTCTTCCAGCACTCAATGGTATTTTTAATATTCTTGGCTAGTGTCATCTTGATGGGTTGAAACACTATCTCGCTCTAGTGTTGATGTACATTTTTCTGATGCCTAATTATACTGAGTATCTTTTAAGGTAATCATTTAATTTTTATGGCATTTTGAAAAGATGTCAATGAGGTCTATTTAATTTGTGTTCAGATGGAAACACATAACTCAAACTAATATATGTGACAGTAGAATAAGAATCCATTTTATCCTAAATACTTGAGATATTTATACAGCCTACTCAAGTTTTTATCAACACAGATAAGGTGGCGGTGGTGGTGGTGGTGGTGGTGGTGGTGGTGGTGGTGGTGGTTTTTAAGAGTTAATCTCTAAATAGGGGGCTGTAGTACTGAGCACTGAATCTCCTTTGCTTGATTAATTTTTATGTTAGGGAAGTAATACGAGGATTCCATCAAATGACCCATCAGTTTGAGGAAAAAGCATATCAGAATTCATGGTCAAAGCCTATATGGCTTTATGGTTTAGTCTCTAGGGGTATGTAATGCTCTTGTGAAAATAGTATTCCTCATGATAATAACGAGGAACTGGTGGGCTTCCAGGGCTGGGAGCTGAACTGAGGGGCAGTTCTACCCTGTCTAATAGGGTCACTATGAGTTGGCAAAGACTCGATGGCTGTCAGTTTGGTTTGTTTGACTTGAGTACTGGCATTCAGTGTGTTTATCGAAATCAATAAATTACAAGCATTTTTGATGTCTATTTTTTACATACAAAATTTAAATCCCCCAAGCCTCTGAAAACTGCGAAGATTTCACAGCACTAGGTTGGTACTCTCCCATCCAAGAATCAGTGAAACTGGCAGGGTGTGAGGCATTCAGGCTCCCTCAGTTCCTCCTGCTGCCTTCCCTGACCCTGGTCACTTGCTTCTATTACCTCTCTTGGACCTTACATGCATTTGAATTAGAACACCATAGAGTACAGTGCTCTACATGTGCAGCAGCTCTAACCATGTCACTCTCTGTCTCTATGAAGCCTCTTCCAACAAAATTCAAATGTGATTGTATGTGCACACATATCACACGCATGCACCAGAGCACCCTTCTTAACAGAGAGTCAGGAGGGTCTCTTAATTATTTGCTGTCCTCACTTTGGACACAATTCCCTTGATGATGAGTAGGAGAAAAGGAACATCAGGTAGTGGGGGAAACCCTAAGGAGGAACAGAGGAGAGCTTTAACTAAGAATAATGCTACTAGGGGAATGATGGCATGTGAGGAAAATTAGATACTTCCAGACTGTCAGATTTTTCCATACAGCAAAATTAACTTTTCTAGTTTTGTCTAAAACTGGCCCCAGGAAATTTCAAATAGCACATCTCAGATTATCTAACCTACAAAGGAGTAGCCGGCCTTCCACCCACCCCCACCCCACCCCCGCCAAAAAACCAAGCGGTACAAAGCTCCACTGGGTACACATTTCAAAATATACATTCTCCTGTTTGGGCAGGCATCTGGCAACTTGCTCTGAGCTAGTGCACCCACACTTTTTTCCCAAGGTCATTGCTGGTGACAAGACCTTCTGCTCTTCTCACAAGCCAGAATGCAAACATAAATCAAGTCAGTGTAAGACGCCATCATCACCTCACTCAAATACACCTCGTCAAGTGAACTCAAACTTCAAGAAGATGCTCATTTGTTTGGTTTTGTTGATGTGAGGGTGATAGTGCATTTGGAGTTTAGTCATTGCACTAGGTCAGACTGTTAATCAAGCTTCCTATATAGAGGTTCTGAAGATATTGTGTAAGAAGGTCTGAGTTGTCTGGCTAGACCAGAGCTTGCACACTGCTATTGACTAGAAGTTCCGACACACAGAATCCAGGACAGATAAACCCCTCAGGACCAATACTGAGAGTAGCAACACCACGAGGGAAGGTAGGGGGGAGAAGCAGAAGAAAGGGGAAACCAATCTCAATGATGGACATACAGCCCCACTCCACCACCCAGGGGAACAAACAGCAGAAGTTTGGGTGAAGGGATACAGCAGAGGCGTAAAATATAAAAATAAAAAGTATGTATAAAGTATCAGTGGTTCACGTGGGTGGGAGGAGGGGAAAAAAGGAGCTCAAGGAGAAAGAACATGTTTGGAAATGATGATAGCAATGTATGTACAAATGTGCTTCATACAAATTGGTGTATGAATTGTTACAAGAGCTGTAAGATCCCCCAATAAAATGATTTATTTAAAATAAAAAGGACTGATTAGTGGTAGACAGGGGACTGGTTTTGCCACCATGACAGTGCACCTGCTCACACACAAAAAACAGCATGCCTCTATCGCCCGATCTGATCCCAGCACACCGAGGCAAAATACTAAGGGTGTACAACAGAACAGGAAGGGGAACAGAGCAACGAAGTCCCCAGGGAATACCAAAAATAGACTTTGGGGCCAGGGCTAGCTGACCCATCATACTCTATGAGAAAGCACTCCTAAAGGCCAACAAACAGTCCTTGAACTAACTAAAAGCTTTTCTTTCTTGTGTTTTGTTTTGCTTTTTGTCATTGGCTTGTTGGTGGTGGTGTTGTTCTTTTGTTTCATTTTGTTGCTTGGGTTTGCTCTGTCTCGTTTTTGTGCATGCTATGATTTCCACAGGTCTGTCTAAATGAGATAGGCTGGATGAACAATCTGGAGGAGAAAACAATGGGACTGACAGCTGGGGGAGGGAGATGGGAAAGGGGGGTGTAGGGAAAAAGGAAGTGCTGTTAACAAACCCAGGGACAAGGGAACACCAAGTGATCCAAATAGATGGTGAGGAGGGTGTAGGAAGCTTGGTAGAGTGTGACCAAGAGTAATGTAACCTAGAGGAATTACTGAAACACAAATGAAGGCTGAACATGAGAGTGGGACAATCAGAAAGTAAAAGGAAATCAAGGAAAGAGGTAGGAAGCAAAGGGCATTTATAGAGGTCTAAATAAAGGCATGTGCATATGTAAATATATTTATGTATAACGATGGGGATATAGATCTATATGCATATATTTATAGGTTTAGTATTAAGGTAACAGATGTACATTGGGCCTCCATTCAAGTACTCCCTCAATGCAAAAATACTTTGTTGTATTAAAGTGGCATTCCGTGATGCTCACCTCCCCGACACAATTGCTGGAGGCAAATGGGTGCATAAGCAAATGTGGTGACTGAAGTTGATGGTGGTCGGCTATCAAAAGTTATACATTCTGGGGTCTTAAAAGCTTGAAGTTAAACAAGTGGTCATGTAGCTGAGAAGCAACAAAGCCCACATGAAAGAAGCACACCAGCATGTGTGATCACGAGGTGTCGGAAGAATCAGGTATCAGACATCATCGGAACAAAAAAATCATATCTTTGTGAATACGGGGGAGTGTGGAGTGAAAACCCAAAGCTCATTTGTAGATAATTGGACATCCCCTTACAGAAGGGTAGCAGGGAGGAGAGGAGCCAGTCAGGGTGCACTGTAGCAACAATGAAACATACAACTTTCCTCTAGCTCCTAAATGCTTCTTCCCCCACAACTAAAATGATCCCCATTCTACCTTACAAATCTAGCTAGACCTGAGGATGTACACTGGTACAGATAGGAACTGGAAACACAGGGAATCCAGGGCCGATGATCCCTTCAGGACCAGTGGTGAGAGTGGCGATACGAGGAGGGTAGAGGGAGGGAGGAATGGAAAGGGGAAACCGATTACAAGCATCTACATATAACCATCTCCCTGGGGGACAGACAACAGAAAAGTGGCTGAAGGGAGATATTGTATAGTGTAAGATATGACAAAATAATAATTTAGAATTTATTCAGGGTTCATGAGGGATGGGGAATAATTATCAGCTGATGCCAGCGGATTAAGTGGAGAGCAAATGTTTTCAGAATGATGAGGGCAATGAATGTACAAATATGATGTATGTATCAATTGTGATAAGAGTTGTATGAGGCCCCAAAAATTGATTATAAAAAAAGAGAAAAGAAATAACAGTATGAAAACATCCCCCAAAAAAGCATGCCTCTCTTGTCCCTCATATCCTAATCACCTGAACTCACTCCATGTGACTTCTTTCTGTTTCCATGAATGAAGGACAGTGGTTTGACAACACAGAAGAGGGGGGGAAAAAAACAAGGGTGTCACCCAAACTGCTGAGTTTGAAAAATGTTTCCAAGAATGTAATCACAGATTAGACAAATGTGTGAAGTGTAATGGAGAGTACTATGAAGGGGATAAAAAATTTAAATGCATAGTTTTGAAAAAATTGTAGTTTTTGTCGGGTTCCCCCTAGTAGCTTCCAATTTCATAGCAACTCAAGCCATCACCATACATCCAACTGACAGAGAAGGGGTGGGTTTTGTGTGTAGGTGGTGTTGGTTATTGCACAGGGGCAAGGGACTTCTGGTGGCATAGTACCTTATGCCTTGGGTGTCAACTGTAATGTCAGCAGTGGGGAACCACCAGTCAGTCCTCAGAAGAAAAGGATGAGGCGTTCTACTCCCATAGAGTTAACCTTTGGGAAACCCACAGAGATAGTTCTGCTCTGATCTCATAGAGTCGCTATGGCTCAGCATCGACTCCATCGAAGTGAGCTGACAAACTAAAGGCAGGAGATCTGAAAGAGGATGCGGAGACGTTGTCTCAGGTACTTTGGACATATTACTATGGTGGAACCAGTCCTGCAAGAAGGGCGTCATTTTTGGCAGAGGGTTAGCAAACAAGAGGAAGACCCTTACTTAGGTGGATTGACACCGTGGCTGCAAGAATCGGCTCAAATACAGTAACAAGTGCGAGGATGGCGCAGGACTGGGCTTTGTTTCTCTCTCTAGTGCACAGGCCCCTATGAATCCGAACTGACTCCAGGGCTCTACAACATCAACTACTACAACCCTGAAGTTCAAACCTACCCAGTGGCTTCCCAAAAGGGAGGTGTGGCCATGTGCCTCTGTAAAGATGACAGCTAGGGAGCCCCTGCGGGGCAGTTCTACTCTGTGGCACAGGGGCAGCCAGGAGTCGGAATGTGCTTCACAGCAAAGGGTGTGCTTTGTCTCAGTTTGTGCCTGCTGCTGTTTATGCTATGCACTGAGTTTAACATGTGACACTCAGGAGCGAATGAATGGAAACACACCCATGATGCTTCCATGATGCCAGATGCAAGCTGACACTGTTTCTGAGTTCTGGGCATATTATTTTTTCAGAGATAATTTCCTGTAGCGGTGACACACCGAGTCCTATTTCATGTAAAAGCATCAGCAGCAGAGGAAAGCACTGCACAGAGAGAAGACGATGACACGTAACAGGCTTTCCATAGAGGAACAAAAGGGTGGATGTCTTGGGCTGCACTCTTTTCTTGTATACAGACAGTAAACAAGCTGAACACATCTCACCTAAGCATAACATTACAACTACTTGAAGCCCAGCTCAGGCATCTGGACAAGAGGCAGCAAGGAAGGATGGGAGAGAGTTAATGGGCTGGGCGTCCCCAAAGGTGCAGAGTGGGAATCAAGGGAGGATCCAGGACGAGCCAAGGCTTCTGGCAGAAGTCTGAGAGGAGAGCAGCAGAAAGGAGCTGCTCTCTGGGTCCTCACAGATGTAGCCAGTGAGAGAGCAGCAGTGCTGCCCCCTGGCGGTGCGCCGAAGGCAGGGCCGCTTCCCCCAGGGCTGGAGAGCTCTGGGGAAAGACAAACCCTGTCACTTTGGATGCCAAGTAAGGGGGCACTGTGTGCCGGTGGTGTACCTATGTTGGCCAAAGCGCTGCCCACTGTGCATTTGCTTCCCACAAGCACAGTTATCCTTCCTCGTGCATCCAGGAAAGACAGTTCTAGAAAAACACAAGCAGTAAAATAAAACACTGCCAGGTCTCGAACCATCCTCACCATTGTTACTATGCCCACTGGTGTAGCCACTGGTTCGAGCTGTTTTATTGCCCGTCCTCCACTTTTTGCCAAGCATCATGTCCTTCATGGACTTGATGTCCCTTCAGGGACTGGTCTCTCCTGACAGCACGTCCAAAGATATCAAATGAAGTCCAGCCATCCTTCGTCCCCATGTTCTCTTGGCAGTCCTTGTACTTTTATTGCTCAGTGTCTGATTATTTGGGACCAGGCCTTATTGCTGCCCCTTCCTCACCTTGGCCCCCAATCCCGACCCCAAGCCCTGCACATCCACTGTGTGAAACCTCCTGTTCCTGTAACCATCCCTGTGCTTTTGTGTGGGGGGTCTAGCTGGGTTCCCCTGGCAATTCGCCAGCTGCCCTTGGGAAAGTTCATGGAGTCGGCTAATTAGTAGAAAAGCCAAACGTCCAGCTGAGATTGGTTTACTCCCTAGCACCCTTGGGCAGGAGCACAGCCCCATTCCCGGTCCCAGGTAGCCAACGACCACACCTAGGTTCTCCGGACTTGGCAGCTGTAACATGTGGCCTGGGCTTCCCCTTCATTTCCTGCTCCTTTCTGGCTTGCTGTCTGACTTTTCTTTGCGGAATTAAAGCTGCAAATTGACAGGATCCCATAAACACTCTAAAGCCACAAAAAAACACCAAATGCCCACCCAAACATGTGAAACTTCCAAAAATCATCCTTAGAAGATTCCCAAACCCTAAACATTCCTAAACCCCATATATGCCCTGAAAACACCATGAAAGCCCTAAGAAAACCTAAAATGCTGGGGGAAAAAAACACATATAATATTAAAAATACCCTAAAATCCCTAAGGAACTCTGCAACATCACTAAAAACACCCTATTGTGCTGAAAAATACCTATACACTCTAAAAAACCACCCCTAAATCCCTTAAACACTCCCTAAAATCTTATAAAACACCCTAAAAACCCCAAACCACCCGAATGCCCCAAACACACCTTGAACGTCCACAAACAACCTAAAAGCCCTAAAAAATCACATGCCACCAAAAAGCCCTAAATGACCGCAAAATTCCAACTCATAGCCACCCTATAGAGGGCTTCTGGAGCTGTCAGTCTTTTATGGGAACAGCTTTATCGTTCTCCCAAGGAGAAGTTGGTAGGTTTGAAACCCTGACCTCATATTTAGCAGTCTAATAATTGCTGGACAGTGCCACCAAGGCTCTACTGGTGTAGTGGGTTACACATTGGGCTGCTAACCTCAAGGGAAACGGTTCAAAACCACCACCCACTCCTTGGGAGAAAGAAGAAGCTTTCTTTCTATTCCCCTAGATTTCTCATTGAAGGTGTAAAGTAACCTGTTAAATGCTCGCAGTGGCAGCAGCAATGTCTCATAACCATGGGGAAATGTGGTTCAGAAACTTCAGAAGCAAGCATCCACCAGTAGGTGACTGACCAGCAGTATTGACTTGGGCAAAGAGAAGGTGACATGGAAGGGTAAGGAGAAGAATGCGTGCAGAGGGCAGGTTGGCAGCTGAGCCTAAGTCCAGTAGAAACAACAGCAGAATGGCCTGTTCCTGGAAGGGCCACAGGAGATGGTGCGACTTCATGTAGCCCCCACTTACATGTGTAACAGCAGCAATTGCCTGAACACGTGGTCTCCCCAGGGAGGAGCCTTTGTGTGGTGTTAAGATGCTGTTACTGTCTGTTGTACTGTGGTGGCCTGCATTTGGCTGTAATGGTGGAAATTTTGCAGCCAGTAGTTCAAATGCCTGCTGGGTCACTCACTGCAGGTAGACTTCAGCAGTTTCCAGACAGAGAGACGAGGGAGGAGGACCTGGTCTTCCACTTCTGAAAGAACTGGCCAGTGTGAACCTTGTGAATGGCAGAACACTATACCTGAACATGAGTACCGCAGGCTATAAGGCATGATGGATTGACACAGTGGCTGCAGCAATGTGCTCAAACATAGGATAGTGCTGGCCTGGAAAATAGTTCATCGTCCATTAAAAAAAATCATTATATAGGGGCTCATACAACTTTTGTTGTTGTTTTTCCCTAAGGGAGAGCAGTGTATTGGTACACTGAGAGGTATATAGATCAATGGATTCGAACAGAAAAGCTACACATATATTCACCAGTCAACAGGAAACTAGCCTTCGAAAAAGGACACAGAAATATCCAAAGGGACAAATTCTGCTTGCTCAACAAATGGTGTTGGACAAACTGAGATACCGTATGTAGGAAAATGAAGCAAGCCCCAAACCTTCCCCCATGCACAGAAATTAACTGAAGAGGGGTTAAAACCTGAAAGTAAACCTCCGGGCTATCATAATCAATTTTTCGATGACCTCATCGGTCAGAAATCATTGTAGGAACGCCAAAGCGTTCTTGTGTTCAACGTCTACATACATAGCAGGTGCTCCAGTAAAGGGGAATCTTGGTGGAGCTGGCTCATCCATTCCTGAAGAGAGTAGAGCACCACGTTGGTCCATCACAGAGCTCAGGTGTAGAATCTTCCTCACTGTCATCCTTTATCTCAGCAGTGTCAGTGTTGGATTATGAATTTCCCAAAGAACCAGTATCGCTCAATTCTGTGCACAATGCTGACTCACTCTCGCTGTATCTCTTACAGCATCAGTTAGTGGGCTTGTTGTCTGCCTCAGGCTTTGTTCACGGAGATCCTCCAGCTAGTTGGTGGTGTGTGCGCATGAGCAGAGGCTTCCTGCCAATCCCCCATGAGTAGTAGAGCTCCCATGGTGTGGACTCCATGTAAGCCCTGTCCCAGACAGCACGCTTACATAGGAGGGTGGGCCCTGCAGCACAGAGGACCATTCCCCCTGTGGAATGGCCTCAGAGACCCACGTCCCTCACTGGCCAGCTGCTGGGGCTGTGGGCCCTAAGCTTCATGCCTGACTCAGGAATTGACACAGGGTGAGGCGACTCCAGTAGCTGTTTTGACTGGTCTAATCCAGCCTGAGATCATCCTTGCATGAGCCCTCTGCCCAGATTATTTTTGTTTCTTTTATGATCATTTTATTAGGGGCTCTTACAACACTAACCACAATCCATATATACATCAGCTGTTTGAAGCACATCTGACCATTAATTGCCCTCATTATTCTCAAAATCTCCACTCTTCACCCAAGCCCCTGGCCTCAGCTCCTCATTTTTTCCCCCCTCAATGCCCGCCACCCATCCCTCATCAATCCTTGGAAATGTACTAATTCTTTTGTCATATCTTCACCCACCTTTCTTTTGAGGTCAATGAAGATCCTTGTAATCGGTTCCCACTTTCCATCCTGCCCTTCCTCCACCCTCCCAGTATCTCCACTCATAACACTGGTCCTCACAGGCCCATCCACCCTGGATTCCCCGTGTTTGAAATTCCTATCTGTACTACAATACCTTCTCTAGTTTGGCCAGATTAGAACTGGGTTCAGGTTAGTGGGGAAGCATTAAGAACTTGAGGAGGCGGCCACCCGCCCGCTGGGTGGGCGGGCCCGGGCGTCGCGTGCTACGGGCCGCCCAGCGCAGGCGGAGGCTGGGAGCGCCCCGCAGGGTGCACGGGCGGCCTTGCAGGCGGGGACTCGGGACGCGCCCCTCGACGCCCTCGCGCACCCCACCGTCTTCCTGTCCGCGGGGCCCCCCGACGGGCTGCGAGCGGGGGTGTCGCAAGACCTGCGGCTGGATAAAACGAGAGACCCCCCTTGGTCAGCAGCGCGAGACCGTGGGGACGCGCGGCTCCTGGAATGTTGCGTCGTCTCATTTCTGGTTCCTCCATCCATTCACGCAGGCCGACCCCGCTCGCCTGATCAGTGGCACACACCCAGCCCAGTGGGAAAAGGAATGCTCTCCCACGTATATGCATTTTAGTTTGGAGTCCCTACAGGGTTTATGTACCCCGAGTCCTGGAGATGGGGATTGGTTTGATCTAACTGCACTTTACTTGCAGTGCGAGCCAGCGCGGCGCGGTGTCCCACTGGAAGCGCCGAGCCACACGTGCGTGTCAACACTTAGGACCATCCCCAAACATGCTTTTGCCAGGTGTCCGTGAGGAAGCCAATCAAGAGGGATCGTGCTATTCGGATTCGGTCCCCATGTCGCCGTTTTCGCCTTGCTTTCTGTTTTTGAATTCGGTTTCCCAAATGTCTGCCTCAAAAAGGAATACCCAACCAGGGGGTCCGCAGCCCTGGAAGTTTCCGGGGCTGTTCCCCAGACGCGCCTCGGGGGCTGCAAGGACTGCGCGTCGAGACTTTTCCGGTCGTGAAAAGTCGGCGGCGACAGCTGGGGGCCCTGGGTCACCGGGTGGTGTTGAGCGGGGACTCTTGGGCCCCGGCGTGGGACGCTGGCGGGTGCAAGTTCAAGAGGGTCAGGGGCTGATGCCTCCCCACGCCCCTGCCCTCCCCCAGCAAGGGCGCTCTGGGGTGCTGGGTCCTTGAGGCCCCGGCTGGCGGGGCCGCCCACGGTCAAGGCTTCGGGCACACGCGCGGGTGCGCTGAGGCCTGCGCCGTGCGGGGGTCTGGGCTCAGGCAGGTGGTCGCGGAGGCTCCGCGGGCGGGCGGGCGCCCAGCAGGACGACCGACGACCCCCGGCGCGTCGCCGGCACCCAGCGCCCGGGCGTAGAGGCGGGCGGGGGGGGGGGGCTGCGCTCCGCCGCCGCCAGGGCCCCCTCCCTCCGCGCCCCCCCGCGCCAGGTGAGCCGGGCCTGGGCCTCGGCGGGCCGCGGGGCTGCCCTCTCGCCGCCCTCCAGCGCCCCCTCGGGGCCGGGCCGCGCCGAGCCGGGCGGCCGCCGGCCGGGGCTGGGGGTTGGGAGGGGCGGGGGTCGCGGGCGGGTCGCTCGTTCGGCCGCTGGCGGGGGGCGGGGGCCGGGCGGCCGCGCCCTCGGCCTCCGACTCCGGCTCCGGCTCGGCTCGCCCTGGCGGCGGTGGCGCCGTGAGGAGGAGTCCGCGCTCCTCTGTGGCGGCGGCGGCCGGCTCCAGGCCGGGTTTTGGCGCCGCCCGCCTGCTGCCTCCTGGCGGCTCCTGAACTCCAGCCCCCTCTCTATCAGCCTCTCACTCCGTCTCAATATGTCTCAAGATGGCGGCCAATGTGGGATCGATGTTTCAATATTGGAAGCGCTTTGATTTACAGCAGCTGCAGGTCAGGCTTCTCCTCTCTCGGCCTCTCGCTCGGGGGTGGGGGCTGCGGGCGGTCGCGGCCTCCCCGGGGGCGCCGGGCTGCCTCGCCGCCGGGGGGCCGCGGCGGAGGGGAGGAGGGGGGTGCCGGGAAAAGCGGGGCCGACTCGGGGACAAGTCCCTCTCACTCCCCGGCCCCCATTGATAACTCGCTTGATCGGAAATTGATCCTCTTTGTTCAATTCATCGATCAGCCCAAGATGGCGCCGGGAGCCGCCGCTGCCACCGCTGCTCCTGGTGTCTGCCCCCTCCCCTGGCGCCCCCCCCCCCCGGCCCCGAGCCGCCGCCCCCACCGCCGCCACCGCTGCCCCTGGTGTCTGCCCCCTCCCCTGGCGCAACCCCCCCCCCCCCCCCCGGCCCCGAGCCGCCGCCGCCACCGCCGCCATCGCTGCCCCTGGTGTCTGCCCCCTCCCCTGGCGCCCCCCCCACCCCCGTCCCGAGCCGCCGCCGCCGCCGGTTCCCCAAACTTCATGAGTGGAAAAATGGGCTCTTGGCACAAAATGACATTCAATCTTCACCAAGAGATTCAGGGCTAAATTGCTGCCCTATCTCTGACCGCAGCTTTTGTTTTATTTTAATTCTCATATAATTCACATATATCATTCAATACTTCAGTCATATTAAGATTTGTGTAATCCTCACCACAATCAGGTTTACATCATTTCCTTCTTTTATATTCATTTTTGTTAGCCCCCCCCCCTCACTCCCCCAAATCTTCCCTGCCTGTCCCTAGGAGATTGTTAATTCTGTTAGTGTCTCTCTGGATTTGCCTCTCCTGGATTTCATATGTATTAAAAAAAAATACAAAACAAAATCAAGAAACAAGTAGAAAAGAAAAACTAACAATGATAAAAGAGAGAAAAACCTCAATCGAACAGAAAGTGAAAAATACTAAAAACTGGAACCAAATTAAAATTAGTCTGAAGAGATCAAATGATCAGGTGTTACATTTGAACTTAACTGTATCTGTTCATGTCCATGGGCTTTGGTCAGAGGGAATTCACCCCGCATGTGCATTTGAGTCCTTTTGCAAACTGGGTGTTCCGAACTTAAGCTCTGATTCTTGTTCATACCTGCAGATTGAGATTCTATTATTTATCACCCTGGCATCACACTGGCTGTGCTGCTTGTTCTGGGCGGACTTAGTTGACATCTCACTTAGATGGCTGCTTATTTTCAGAAAAAAGGTTTAAGTACAAGGCCCTGTTCTTTGTGATAGATGTGCACCATCTGATTTCAGGGTTTTTTTACACCCTATGCTTTCCAGTCAAATATTCACTTGAGGTAATTCAAAACACTCACTTGGCTCGATGACGCCAGAATAGCTCCCCTCCATGCAGTTCCATGGAGCTCAGCATAGTTAGGGCGCAGAGATGAAAAGACGATTGAACCATGTACTGAACGTTCAGGTTTTTCCCTGCTTTTGAAAATCTGTTTGCGCTTGTAGAGTAAATGTTTTGTATTTTTTAAGAGTGTAAAAAAAAATAGATGGAGGGATTCAGAGAAAATGGCAACCAGATAGGACCCATCTATCTGGAGCTCCTGCTGCCAGACCAGAAAAATAGGAAATTAGGTGAAGGAAACGGGGAGGTGGAGTTCTGAAATTAGAACTAGGGTAACAGGGTTTCTCCTGAACCCCTTCTTTTGTGGGATTTCCACTCACAAAGCAAACCAAGAATGCTTTAAAGCAGCACTATAATTTTGACGAAGTGGCAGGCGCCAGATATGCCCTTGCCTGGAGCAGGGATCCCTGCAGGTGGACGCCCTGAGAGGGGGCAGAATCTCAGACACGAGGGGAACCCCACACTGAGCTCTCCATGCGGTTGGATGCCTTGAGCTCACGGTCAGGGGTTGGTGGTGGGTAGCCATAATTTAGAGTAGAAGAAAAAATATATTATTACCTTAGGAAGATCATGGTGTGGGAGAAAAAGGCAGAAAGTCGGGAGTCCAGGGAGCAAATTTAGTTCCAATTGGCCGACTAGTAAACAACCCCCCTGATAAGCTGCATCTCCCCCTCTGGGGGTCAGCTTGACAGCCACCAAATCTGAGCACATCACAAGTAGAATTTTTTTTAAGGGTGAAACATAAATGATTGGTTTAAAACTCAAACCCAAGTCTGGTTGCTCAGCTCCAAGCACCACATGGGGAGTCCCTTAACATAAATCAGCATAAGAAGCAACCTAGCTAAGGAATGCCAGAACTCAGCCACAGGGCCTGGCAGCTTTTACCATAACAAAGACCCGCTGTAGCAGTGTCAGCCTTAAACAGCACTGAGCTGTAGCCCAGAGACTGTGGGAGACAATTTCATTCTACCTGGCCAGAGGGATAAAAAAGAAAATCCTCTGATCTAGGAAGCATCAGCAGTCTACATAGGACAACAAGCTTCCCTCTCAGTGATTCTACACATAGCTGGGGAGGCCCTGCCGGTCTTGGAGCCCTAGACGGGGCTGAGGGAGCCCCCCAGTGCCCCCTCCCAGCTCCTGCTGCAGTGCTACATGCAGCACAAGGCAGGTACTCCAGCACCCAAGTGACCCCTGGCCACGGGCGCGATCTTGCTTTTGAAGTAATCTCACACAGCATCTGTGGAACCCTACATCAGGGATGGGAAAGTCCATTAACGCATGCCCAGGAGAGCCAGCATAGGAAAGCTGGATTTTCCTGCCCGTGGGCTCCGATGGATGTTGCACCTGGAGCAGCCCACCTGGGCCAGATGATTGCAGTTCAGCCAATGGGATTGACCTGGGGTCCTTCACCAGCCTCCCCGGGAACCCTTGAAAAGGCAGGAACCAGAAGGGAGAGGGGTGGTCCAGGTCGTCTTCCTGGGAGGAGAGAGATCCTTGCATGACCTGAGGCAGTCTCTGCCAGGCCCCATGGTCAAAGGAATCCTATGGGTGCCTTGTAAAACCTGAAGCTTCTTTTAACTCTCATTAAATTCACTTGGATCACGAGCCCGGCTTCCGCATGAAATTTTTCTCGCGGGGAGCCAAGGACTGGGGTTGGAATTTAGGCCAGAGAGAGAGACCTTACAAGTCCATGACCCTGTGACCTTGAGGAAGAGTTGGAATTCCTCTGGCCTCAAGGACAGGTGATCAAGTATCATTACCTCCTTACCCACTGCTCTACTTATTCTCACTTTATTCACTAGCCCTTCTAACTTTTCCACCGCACTCAGTTTCAACGTGCTCAGGTTGGTGTTGGGCTTTTATTTACTCGCTTTCTTCTTTATCCCTCTTTTTTTCCCCTTTTCCCCTCTTTTTCCTCTTCTCTCCCACTCTCCTCTCATATGCCACTAAAGGCTTCCAGGTCACTTCCCTCCGCTTAGGGCAAATCAACCCAAATAGCAGGAGGCACTCCAGCCTGCCCTGTGTGGGAGTGCTGTACACCACACAAGGCACCTGGGACAAACACCTACAGTGCGCTGCACCGTTGAAGAAACCTCCGTCATGCCCCTAAGGTGATCTCGTCAACTAGGGCAATTCTGCCCAGCACCACTGGGTCCCGGCATTAAAAGGGCACACTGACCTGCCATGTTGGAGCAGTGTCTAAACCCCTCTGGCCCCTCATCCAAGCAATCAGGGATCAGCTACTACTTTATACTTTATTTCCTCCTTCTCTCTCTCCTTGCTCTTTACCATCACAGCCAACCTTAGTGAACTCAGTTGGATTTATTTCCTTCTTTCTCTTTATTTTCTTTTTCTTTCTTTCCTCTTTCTGTCTTTGCTTTCTTCACCTCTCTCTTAGCTTGTACGATTCTCTCTGCTCCCTCTCATTGCTTGCACATACCACTGCTGGTTTCCAGAGCCCTACACTCTGCCTAGGGCAACCCTGTCCTCCTAGTGGGCAGCCTGACCCCTAAGACAGTACTGCACACAGGACGAGTCAGAGCTACACACAGCATAACACAGGGTCAGTTATTTCTTTAACCATTTAAAAAAATACTCTCTCCTCCTCCTTCCTTTTCTCTTCTCTCTTTTTCCTTTTATTGGGCTCTTCTTAAAGGTGTTCTGCTTTTCTCCGCTCCATCTAGCTCTTCTCTACTTCCTACCACAGCCTCCACAGATTTGGTTCTCCTTTTTAGTTGTTTTCTTTTTTTTTTTTTTACTGTTGTCACCTTTGTTTACTCTGTGCATTTTAGTTGTCTGTGGGTGAGTGGTTGTCAGTCTGGTTGGCATTATTGCCCCAGTCTGTGTCTTCCTCTTTCTCTCTTTTTCCTCTCCTTTCACTCTCTTTCCCATCACAAGACAATAGCTGTCTCCAGGCCACTCCCCTCTGCCTAGGGCAAACCTGAAGGCCCAACTGAGGGAGCTCCCACCCCCCACTTATTGGTGTGGCAAGCAGCTGGGGAATTCACGCTGGTCCTCTCCCACACACTAAGCCACAGGTTGTTCTCCCCTATAAAAAGTGGGGGCATCCCCAGCCTAAATCCTGAGGTCCTACAAGTGACTGGGGGAAACGCCTGACCACCACTTGTGAGGCTCCACGCTACTGTGGGAACATCCACCCAATCTCCAAGGCGATCTCTCTGTACATCCCCTTGTCTAGCCAGATTTGTAAAGTAGAATTTGGATCATGATAGTGGGGGGAGGAAGCATTTAGGAACTAGAGGAAACATGTTTCATTGTTGCTACCCTGCACCCTGACTGGCTTATCTCGTCCCCACATCCCTTCAGGAAGGGGGTGTCCAGTTACCTACCAATGGGCTTTGAGTCTCCACTCTGCACTCACCCTCATTTACAATGACATGATTTTTGTGTTCTTTGATGCTTGATATCTGATCCCTTCAACAGTTCATGGTCACACAGGCTGGTGTGCTTCCTCCATGTGGGCTTTGTTGCTTCTGAGCTAGATGGCCGCTTCTTTATTTTCAAGCCTGTAAGATCCCAGATGCTATAACTTTTGATAGCCAGGCACCATCAGCTTTCTTCACCACATTTGCTAGTGCACACATTTTTCTTCAACCATCATGTTGGGAAGGTGTTCATCATGGAATGCCAATTTAATATAACGTGTTCTTGCATTGAGTAAGTATTTGGCAATGTCCATCTACTGCCTTAATACTAAGTCTATAAATATATGCACGTTGATCTATTTACGAACCCTCCTGTATAAATATATTTACATATGTACATGCCAGTATGTAGACCTCTAGAAATACCCTTTGTCACCTAGTTCTTTCCTCTATTTACTTTTACTTTCCTCTTGTCCGACTATCATGCTCAGCTTTCACTTGGGTTTGAGTAATTTCTCTTGGTTACATTGCCCTTGCTGAATACCTACCAGGCTTCTCACACCCTCCTTGCGACGGATTTTGGATTACTTGTTGCTCCCCTGTCGCTGGATTGGTCAGCATCACCTCCTTACCCCCTCCTCTCCCTCTCACATGTCCCCGGGAACCATTGGTCCTGTTGTTTTCTCCTCCAGCCTATTCTTCCAGCCTATCTTATCTAGATAGATCTGTTGAGATAATAATATGCACCAAAAATCAAACCATAGCAGGATAGGCGATGGGTGAGAACACAGTGATGACAAAAAAACAACAACAGAAAACCAATGATCAATAAAAGAGTAAATTAATTAAAAGACAAAAAAAATTTTTAAGAAAGAAAAACCTGTAAATAGATCAAGGTCTGATTTTTTTTTTTTCTATAGGTGTGTCCTTCAGTCAGGTCTGATGGCGTATCATGCTCTGGCCCCAGAGTCTGTCCTTTGTACTCCCTCAGGGGCTACCCGCTCTGCTCCCATGGTTGCTCTGCTGCATGCTTTTAGTGATTTGCCTCCGTGTTGGAGGGCCAGTCGGGTCAGTCCCAACACAGAGTCTCCGGTATTGTCCCCATAGGGTCCTGGGCCAGCAAGGGATGGCATGTCTCATAGTGGGATCAGCCATATGGTCCACTCTGTACATTGGCTGTTCAGAGTGCCAAAATCATCCTCCAAGCCTGGTGGACCAGTGTGTGCTCCACTCTCTTCCTCCCCCTTCATTTGCCCCTGTGTGCTCTGATCAGACATGTCCATCTCCCCTAGCTACAGGTTCAGTGCCGTCTTCTAAAGTAAATTCTTCTGGGGGGAGGGGCAGTTGTCCACGTAGCTGGTATGGAGGCTGGACCATCCACTTTTCATTTAGGATCAAAAGCATCTAGCTTTTAGCATTAGGTGCTATTGAGTCAGTTCCAACTCAAGGCAGAATGAACCACTGCGCAGTCCTACACCATCTTCAAAACTGTTGTTATACTTGAACCTAACATTTCAGCCTTTTCCAGGGACTGGCATCTCCTGATAACATACCCAAAGCATGTGAAGTCTCCCCGTGCTTGCTTCTAAGGACCTCTCAGACTGTTCTTCTGACGCAAATCTGTTCATTCTTCCAGCACTCAATGGTATTTTTAATATTCTTGGCTAGTGTCATCTTGATGGGTTGAAACACTATCTCGCTCTAGTGTTGATGTACATTTTTCTGATGCCTAATTATACTGAGTATCTTTTAAGGTAATCATTTAATTTTTATGGCATTTTGAAAAGATGTCAATGAGGTCTATTTAATTTGTGTTCAGATGGAAACACATAACTCAAACTAATATATGTGACAGTAGAATAAGAATCCATTTTATCCTAAATACTTGAGATATTTATACAGCCTACTCAAGTTTTTATCAACATAGATAAGGTGGCGGTGGTGGTGGTGGTGGTGGTGGTGGTGGTGGTGGTGGTGGTGGTGGTTTTTAAGAGTTAATCTCTAAATAGGGGGCTGTAGTACTGAGCACTGAATCTCCTTTGCTTGATTAATTTTTATGTTAGGGAAATAATACGAGGATTCCATCAAATGACCCATCAGTTTGAGGAAAAAGCATATCAGAATTGATGGTCAAAGCCTATATGGCTTTATGGTTTAGTCTCTAGGGGTATGTAATGCTCTTGTGAAAATAGTATTCCTCATGATAATAACGAGGAACTGGTGGGCCTCCAGGGCTGGGAGCTGAACTGAGGGGCAGTTCTACCCTGTCTAATAGGGTCACTATGAGTTGGCAAAGACTCGATGGCTGTCAGTTTGGTTTGTTTGACTTGAGTACTGGCATTCAGTGTGTTTATCGAAATCAATAAATTACAAGCATTTTTGATGTCTATTTTTTACATACAAAATTTAAATCCCCCAACCTCTGAAAACTGCGAAGATTTCACAGCACTAGGTTGGTACTCTCCCATCCAAGAATCAGTGAAACTGGCAGGGTGTGAGGCATTCAGGCTCCCTCAGTTCCTCCTGCTGCCTTCCCTGACCCTGGTCACTTGCTTCTATTACCTCTCTTGGACCTTACATGCATTTGAATTAGAACACCATAGAGTACAGTGCTCTACATGTGCAGCAGCTCTAACCATGTCACTCTCTGTCTCTATGAAGCCTCTTCCAACAAAATTCAAATGCGATTGTATGTGCACACATAAACACACGCATGCACCAGAGCACCCTTCTTAACAGAGAGTCAGGAGGGTCTCTTAATTATTTGCTGTCCTCACTTTGGACACAAGTCCCTTGATGATGAGTAGGAGAAAAGGAACATCAGGTAGTGGGGGAAACCCTAAGGAGGAACAGAGGAGAGCTTTAACTAAGAATAATGCTACTAGGGGAATGATGGCATGTGAGGAAAATTAGATACTTCCAGACTGTCAGATTTTTCCATACAGCAAAATTAACTTTTCTAGTTTTGTCTAAAACTGGCCCCAGGAAATTTCAAATAGCACATCTCAGATTATCTAACCTACAAAGGAGTAGCCGGCCTTCCACCCACCCCCACCCCACCCCCGCCAAAAAACCAAGCGGTACAAAGCTCCACTGGGTACACATTTCAAAATATACATTCTCCTGTTTGGGCAGGCATCTGGCAACTTGCTCTGAGCTAGTGCACCCACACTTTTTTCCCAAGGTCATTGCTGGTGACAAGACCTTGTGCTCTTCTCACAAGCCAGAATGCAAACATAAATCAAGTCAGTGTAAGACGCCATCATCACCTCACTCAAATACACCTCGTCAAGTGAACTCAAACTTCAAGAAGATGCTCATTTGTTTGGTTTTCTTGATGTGAGGGTGATAGTGCATTTGGAGTTTAGTCATTGCACTAGGTCAGACTGTTAATCAAGCTTCCTATATAGAGGTTCTGAAGATATTGTGTAAGAAGGTCTGAGTTGTCTGGCTAGACCAGAGCTTGCACACTGCTATTGACTAGAAGTTCCGACACACAGAATCCAGGACAGATAAACCCCTCAGGACCAATACTGAGAGTAGCAACACCACGAGGGAAGGTAGGGGGGAGAAGCAGAAGAAAGGGGAAACCAATCTCAATGATGGACATACAGCCCCACTCCACCACCCAGGGGAACAAACAGCAGAAGTTTGGGTGAAGGGATACAGCAGAGGCGTAAAATATAAAAATAAAAAGTATGTATAAAGTATCAGTGGTTCACGTGGGTGGGAGGAGGGGAAAAAAGGAGCTCAAGGAGAAAGAACATGTTTGGAAATGATGATAGCAATGTATGTACAAATGTGCTTCATACAAATTGGTGTATGAATTGTTACAAGAGCTGTAAGATCCCCCAATAAAATGATTTATTTAAAATAAAAAGGACTGATTAGTGGTAGACAGGGGACTGGTTTTGCCACCATGACAGTGCACCTGCTCACACACAAAAAACAGCATGCCTCTATCGCCCGATCTGATCCCAGCACACCGAGGCAAAATACTAAGGGTGTACAACAGAACAGGAAGGGGAACAGAGCAACGAAGTCCCCAGGGAATACCAAAAATAGACTTTGGGGCCAGGGCTAGCTGACCCATCATACTCTATGAGAAAGCACTCCTAAAGGCCAACAAACAGTCCTTGAACTAACTAAAAGCTTTTCTTTCTTGTGTTTTGTTTTGCTTTTTGTCATTGGCTTGTTGGTGGTGGTGTTGTTCTTTTGTTTCATTTTGTTGCTTGGGTTTGCTCTGTCTCGTTTTTGTGCATGCTATGATTTCCACAGGTCTGTCTAAATGAGATAGGCTGGATGAACAATCTGGAGGAGAAAACAATGGGACTGACAGCTGGGGGAGGGAGATGGGAAAGGGGGGTGTAGGGAAAAAGGAAGTGCTGTTAACAAACCCAGGGACAAGGGAACACCAAGTGATCCAAATAGATGGTGAGGAGGGTGTAGGAGGCTTGGTAGAGTGTAACCAAGAGTAATGTAACCTAGAGGAATTACTGAAACACAAATGAAGGCTGAACATGAGAGTGGGACAATCAGAAAGTAAAAGGAAATCAAGGAAAGAGGTAGGAAGCAAAGGGCATTTATAGAGGTCTAAATAAAGGCATGTGCATATGTAAATATATTTATGTATAACGATGGGGAAATAGATCTATATGCATATATTTATAGGTTTAGTATTAAGGTAACAGATGTACATTGGGCCTCCATTCAAGTACTCCCTCAATGCAAAAATACTTTGTTGTATTAAAGTGGCATTCCGTGATGCTCACCTCCCCGACACAATTGCTGGAGGCAAATGGGTGCATAAGCAAATGTGGTGACTGAAGTTGATGGTGGTCGGCTATCAAAAGTTATACATTCTGGGGTCTTAAAAGCTTGAAGTTAAACAAGTGGTCATGTAGCTGAGAAGCAACAAAGCCCACATGAAAGAAGCACACCAGCATGTGTGATCACGAGGTGTCGGAAGAATCAGGTATCAGACATCATCGGAACAAAAAAATCATATCTTTGTGAATACGGGGGAGTGTGGAGTGAAAACCCAAAGCTCATTTGTAGATAATTGGACATCCCCTTACAGAAGGGTAGCAGGGAGGAGAGGAGCCAGTCAGGGTGCACTGTAGCAACAATGAAACATACAACTTTCCTCTAGCTCCTAAATGCTTCTTCCCCCACAACTAAAATGATCCCCATTCTACCTTACAAATCTAGCTAGACCTGAGGATGTACACTGGTACAGATAGGAACTGGAAACACAGGGAATCCAGGGCCGATGATCCCTTCAGGACCAGTGGTGAGAGTGGCGATACGAGGAGGGTAGAGGGAGGGAGGAATGGAAAGGGGAAACCGATTACAAGCATCTACATATAACCATCTCCCTGGGGGACAGACAACAGAAAAGTGGCTGAAGGGAGATATTGTATAGTGTAAGATATGACAAAATAATAATTTAGAATTTATTCAGGGTTCATGAGGGATGGGGAATAATTATCAGCTGATGCCAGCGGATTAAGTGGAGAGCAAATGTTTTCAGAATGATGAGGGCAATGAATGTACAAATATGATGTATGTATCAATTGTGATAAGAGTTGTATGAGGCCCCAAAAATTGATTATAAAAAAAGAGAAAAGAAATAACAGTATGAAAACATCCCCCAAAAAAGCATGCCTCTCTTGTCCCTCATATCCTAATCACCTGAACTCACTCCATGTGACTTCTTTCTGTTTCCATGAATGAAGGACAGTGGTTTGACAACACAGAAGAGGGGGGGAAAAAAACAAGGGTGTCACCCAAACTGCTGAGTTTGAAAAATGTTTCCAAGAATGTAATCACAGATTAGACAAATGTGTGAAGTGTAATGGAGAGTACTATGAAGGGGATAAAAAATTTAAATGCATAGTTTTGAAAAAATTGTAGTTTTTGTCGGGTTCCCCCTAGTAGCTTCCAATTTCATAGCAACTCAAGCCATCACCATACATCCAACTGACAGAGAAGGGGTGGGTTTTGTGTGTAGGTGGTGTTGGTTATTGCACAGGGGCAAGGGACTTCTGGTGGCATAGTACCTTATGCCTTGGGTGTCAACTGTAATGTCAGCAGTGGGGAACCACCAGTCAGTCCTCAGAAGAAAAGGATGAGGCGTTCTACTCCCATAGAGTTAGCCTTTGGGAAACCCACAGAGATAGTTCTGCTCTGATCTCATAGAGTCGCTATGGCTCAGCATCGACTCCATCGAAGTGAGCTGACAAACTAAAGGCAGGAGATCTGAAAGAGGATGCGGAGACGTTGTCTCAGGTACTTTGGACATATTACTATGGTGGAACCAGTCCTGCAAGAAGGGCGTCATTTTTGGCAGAGGGTTAGCAAACAAGAGGAAGACCCTTACTTAGGTGGATTGACACCGTGGCTGCGAGAATCGGCTCAAATACAGTAACAAGTGCGAGGATGGCGCAGGACTGGGCTTTGTTTCTCTCTCTAGTGCACAAGCCCCTATGAATCCGAACTGACTCCAGGGCTCTACAACATCAACTACTACAACCCTGAAGTTCAAACCTACCCAGTGGCTTCCCAAAAGGGAGGTGTGGCCATGTGCCTCTGTAAAGATGACAGCTAGGGAGCCCTTGCGGGGCAGTTCTACTCTGTGGCACAGGGGCAGCCAGGAGTCGGAATGTGCTTCACAGCAAAGGGTGTGCTTTGTCTCAGTTTGTGCCTGCTGCTGTTTATGCTATGCACTGAGTTTAACATGTGACACTCAGGAGCGAATGAATGGAAACACACCCATGATGCTTCCATGATGCCAGATGCAAGCTGACACTGTTTCTGAGTTCTGGGCATATTATTTTTTCAGAGATAATTTCCTGTAGCGGTGACACACCGAGTCCTATTTCATGTAAAAGCATCAGCAGCAGAGGAAAGCACTGCACAGAGAGAAGACTATGACACGTAACAGGCTTTCCATAGAGGAACAAAAGGGTGGATGTCTTGGGCTGCACTCTTTTCTTGTATACAGACAGTAAACAAGCTGAACACATCTCACCTAAGCATAACATTACAACTACTTGAAGCCCAGCTCAGGCATCTGGACAAGAGGCAGCAAGGAAGGATGGGAGAGAGTTAATGGGCTGGGCGTCCCCAAAGGTGCAGAGTGGGAATCAAGGGAGGATCCAGGACGAGCCAAGGCTTCTGGCAGAAGTCTGAGAGGAGAGCAGCAGAAAGGAGCTGCTCTCTGGGTCCTCACAGATGTAGCCAGTGAGAGAGCAGCAGTGCTGCCCCCTGGCGGTGCGCCGAAGGCAGGGCCGCTTCCCCCAGGGCTGGAGAGCTCTGGGGAAAGACAAACCCTGTCACTTTGGATGCCAAGTAAGGGGGCACTGTGTGCCGGTGGTGTACCTATGTTGGCCAAAGCGCTGCCCACTGTGCATTTGCTTCCCACAAGCACAGTTATCCTTCCTCGTGCATCCAGGAAAGACAGTTCTAGAAAAACACAAGCAGTAAAATAAAACACTGCCAGGTCTCGAACCATCCTCACCATTGTTACTATGCCCACTGGTGTAGCCACTGGTTCGAGCTGTTTTATTGCCCGTCCTCCACTTTTTGCCAAGCATCATGTCCTTCATGGACTTGATGTCCCTTCAGGGACTGGTCTCTCCTGACAGCACGTCCAAAGATATCAAATGAAGTCCAGCCATCCTTCGTCCCCATGTTCTCTTGGCAGTCCTTGTACTTTTATTGCTCAGTGTCTGATTATTTGGGACCAGGCCTTATTGCTGCCCCTTCCTCACCTTGGCCCCCAATCCCGACCCCAAGCCCTGCACATCCACTGTGTGAAACCTCCTGTTCCTGTAACCATCCCTGTGCTTTTGTGTGGGGGGTCTAGCTGGGTTCCCCTGGCAATTCGCCAGCTGCCCTTGGGAAAGTTCATGGAGTCGGCTAATTAGTAGAAAAGCCAAACGTCCAGCTGAGATTGGTTTACTCCCTAGCACCCTTGGGCAGGAGCACAGCCCCATTCCCGGTCCCAGGTAGCCAACGACCACACCTAGGTTCTCCGGACTTGGCAGCTGTAACATGTGGCCTGGGCTTCCCCTTCATTTCCTGCTCCTTTCTGGCTTGCTGTCTGACTTTTCTTTGCGGAATTAAAGCTGCAAATTGACAGGATCCCATAAACACTCTAAAGCCACAAAAAAACACCAAATGCCCACCCAAACATGTGAAACTTCCAAAAATCATCCTTAGAAGATTCCCAAACCCTAAACATTCCTAAACCCCATATATGCCCTGAAAACACCATGAAAGCCCTAAGAAAACCTAAAATGCTGGGGGAAAAAAACACATATAATATTAAAAATACCCTAAAATCCCTAAGGAACTCTGCAACATCACTAAAAACACCCTATTGTGCTGAAAAATACCTATACACTCTAAAAAACCACCCCTAAATCCCTTAAACACTCCCTAAAATCTTATAAAACACCCTAAAAACCCCAAACCACCCGAATGCCCCAAACACACCTTGAACGTCCACAAACAACCTAAAAGCCCTAAAAAATCACATGCCACCAAAAAGCCCTAAATGACCGCAAAATTCCAACTCATAGCCACCCTATAGAGGGCTTCTGGAGCTGTCAGTCTTTTATGGGAACAGCTTTATCGTTCTCCCAAGGAGAAGTTGGTAGGTTTGAAACCCTGACCTCATATTTAGCAGTCTAATAATTGCTGGACAGTGCCACCAAGGCTCTACTGGTGTAGTGGGTTACACATTGGGCTGCTAACCTCAAGGGAAACGGTTCAAAACCACCACCCACTCCTTGGGAGAAAGAAGAAGCTTTCTTTCTATTCCCCTAGATTTCTCATTGAAGGTGTAAAGTAACCTGTTAAATGCTCGCAGTGGCAGCAGCAATGTCTCATAACCATGGGGAAATGTGGTTCAGAAACTTCAGAAGCAAGCATCCACCAGTAGGTGACTGACCAGCAGTATTGACTTGGGCAAAGAGAAGGTGACATGGAAGGGTAAGGAGAAGAATGCGTGCAGAGGGCAGGTTGGCAGCTGAGCCTAAGTCCAGTAGAAACAACAGCAGAATGGCCTGTTCCTGGAAGGGCCACAGGAGATGGTGCGACTTCATGTAGCCCCCACTTACATGTGTAACAGCAGCAATTGCCTGAACACGTGGTCTCCCCAGGGAGGAGCCTTTGTGTGGTGTTAAGATGCTGTTACTGTCTGTTGTACTGTGGTGGCCTGCATTTGGCTGTAATGGTGGAAATTTTGCAGCCAGTAGTTCAAATGCCTGCTGGGTCACTCACTGCAGGTAGACTTCAGCAGTTTCCAGACAGAGAGACGAGGGAGGAGGACCTGGTCTTCCACTTCTGAAAGAACTGGCCAGTGTGAACCTTGTGAATGGCAGAACACTATACCTGAACATGAGTACCGCAGGCTATAAGGCATGATGGATTGACACAGTGGCTGCAGCAATGTGCTCAAACATAGGATAGTGCTGGCCTGGAAAATAGTTCATCGTCCATTAAAAAAAATCATTATATAGGGGCTCATACAACTTTTGTTGTTGTTTTTCCCTAAGGGAGAGCAGTGTATTGGTACACTGAGAGGTATATAGATCAATGGATTCGAACAGAAAAGCTACACATATATTCACCAGTCAACAGGAAACTAGCCTTCGAAAAAGGACACAGAAATATCCAAAGGGACAAATTCTGCTTGCTCAACAAATGGTGTTGGACAAACTGAGATACCGTATGTAGGAAAATGAAGCAAGCCCCAAACCTTCCCCCATGCACAGAAATTAACTGAAGAGGGGTTAAAACCTGAAAGTAAACCTCCGGGCTATCATAATCAATTTTTCGATGACCTCATCGGTCAGAAATCATTGTAGGAACGCCAAAGCGTTCTTGTGTTCAACGTCTACATACATAGCAGGTGCTCCAGTAAAGGGGAATCTTGGTGGAGCTGGCTCATCCATTCCTGAAGAGAGTAGAGCACCACGTTGGTCCATCACAGAGCTCAGGTGTAGAATCTTCCTCACTGTCATCCTTTATCTCAGCAGTGTCAGTGTTGGATTATGAATTTCCCAAAGAACCAGTATCGCTCAATTCTGTGCACAATGCTGACTCACTCTCGCTGTATCTCTTACAGCATCAGTTAGTGGGCTTGTTGTCTGCCTCAGGCTTTGTTCACGGAGATCCTCCAGCTAGTTGGTGGTGTGTGCGCATGAGCAGAGGCTTCCTGCCAATCCCCCATGAGTAGTAGAGCTCCCATGGTGTGGACTCCATGTAAGCCCTGTCCCAGACAGCACGCTTACATAGGAGGGTGGGCCCTGCAGCACAGAGGACCATTCCCCCTGTGGAATGGCCTCAGAGACCCACGTCCCTCACTGGCCAGCTGCTGGGGCTGTGGGCCCTAAGCTTCATGCCTGACTCAGGAATTGACACAGGGTGAGGCGACTCCAGTAGCTGTTTTGACTGGTCTAATCCAGCCTGAGATCATCCTTGCATGAGCCCTCTGCCCAGATTATTTTTGTTTCTTTTATGATCATTTTATTAGGGGCTCTTACAACACTAACCACAATCCATATATACATCAGCTGTTTGAAGCACATCTGACCATTAATTGCCCTCATTATTCTCAAAATCTCCACTCTTCACCCAAGCCCCTGGCCTCAGCTCCTCATTTTTTCCCCCCTCAATGCCCGCCACCCATCCCTCATCAATCCTTGGAAATGTACTAATTCTTTTGTCATATCTTCACCCACCTTTCTTTTGAGGTCAATGAAGATCCTTGTAATCGGTTCCCACTTTCCATCCTGCCCTTCCTCCACCCTCCCAGTATCTCCACTCATAACACTGGTCCTCACAGGCCCATCCACCCTGGATTCCCCGTGTTTGAAATTCCTATCTGTACTACAATACCTTCTCTAGTTTGGCCAGATTAGAACTGGGTTCAGGTTAGTGGGGAAGCATTAAGAACTTGAGGAGGCGGCCACCCGCCCGCTGGGTGGGCGGGCCCGGGCGTCGCGTGCTACGGGCCGCCCAGCGCAGGCGGAGGCTGGGAGCGCCCCGCAGGGTGCACGGGCGGCCTTGCAGGCGGGGACTCGGGACGCGCCCCTCGACGCCCTCGCGCACCCCACCGTCTTCCTGTCCGCGGGGCCCCCCGACGGGCTGCGAGCGGGGGTGTCGCAAGACCTGCGGCTGGATAAAACGAGAGACCCCCCTTGGTCAGCAGCGCGAGACCGTGGGGACGCGCGGCTCCTCGAATGTTGCGTCGTCTCATTTCTGGTTCCTCCATCCATTCACGCAGGCCGACCCCGCTCGCCTGATCAGTGGCACACACCCAGCCCAGTGGGAAAAGGAATGCTCTCCCACGTATATGCATTTTAGTTTGGAGTCCCTACAGGGTTTATGTACCCCGAGTCCTGGAGATGGGGATTGGTTTGATCTAACTGCACTTTACTTGCAGTGCGAGCCAGCGCGGCGCGGTGTCCCACTGGAAGCGCCGAGCCACACGTGCGTGTCAACACTTAGGACCATCCCCAAACATGCTTTTGCCAGGTGTCCGTGAGGAAGCCAATCAAGAGGGATCGTGCTATTCGGATTCGGTCCCCATGTCGCCGTTTTCGCCTTGCTTTCTGTTTTTGAATTCGGTTTCCCAAATGTCTGCCTCAAAAAGGAATACCCAACCAGGGGGTCCGCAGCCCTGGAAGTTTCCGGGGCTGTTCCCCAGACGCGCCTCGGGGGCTGCAAGGACTGCGCGTCGAGACTTTTCCGGTCGTGAAAAGTCGGCGGCGACAGCTGGGGGCCCTGGGTCACCGGGTGGTGTTGAGCGGGGACTCTTGGGCCCCGGCGTGGGACGCTGGCGGGTGCAAGTTCAAGAGGGTCAGGGGCTGATGCCTCCCCACGCCCCTGCCCTCCCCCAGCAAGGGCGCTCTGGGGTGCTGGGTCCTTGAGGCCCCGGCTGGCGGGGCCGCCCACGGTCAAGGCTTCGGGCACACGCGCGGGTGCGCTGAGGCCTGCGCCGTGCGGGGGTCTGGGCTCAGGCAGGTGGTCGCGGCGGCTCCGCGGGCGGGCGGGCGCCCAGCAGGACGACCGACGACCCCCGGCGCGTCGCCGGCACCCAGCGCCCGGGCGTAGAGGCGGGCGGGGGGGGGGGGGCTGCGCTCCGCCGCCGCCAGGGCCCCCTCCCTCCGCGCCCCCCCTCGCCAGGTGAGCCGGGCCTGGGCCTCGGCGGGCCGCGGGGCTGCCCTCTCGCCGCCCTCCAGCGCCCCCTCGGGGCCGGGCCGCGCCGAGCCGGGCGGCCGCCGGCCGGGGCTGGGGGTTGGGAGGGGCGGGGGTCGCGGGCGGGTCGCTCGTTCGGCCGCTGGCGGGGGGCGGGGGCCGGGCGGCCGCGCCCTCGGCCTCCGACTCCGGCTCCGGCTCGGCTCGCCCTGGCGGCGGTGGCGCCGTGAGGAGGAGTCCGCGCTCCTCTGTGGCGGCGGCGGCCGGCTCCAGGCCGGGTTTTGGCGCCGCCCGCCTGCTGCCTCCTGGCGGCTCCTGAACTCCAGCCCCCTCTCTATCAGCCTCTCACTCCGTCTCAATATGTCTCAAGATGGCGGCCAATGTGGGATCGATGTTTCAATATTGGAAGCGCTTTGATTTACAGCAGCTGCAGGTCAGGCTTCTCCTCTCTCGGCCTCTCGCTCGGGGGTGGGGGCTGCGGGCGGTCGCGGCCTCCCCGGGGGCGCCGGGCTGCCTCGCCGCCGGGGGGCCGCGGCGGAGGGGAGGAGGGGGGTGCCGGGAAAAGCGGGGCCGACTCGGGGACAAGTCCCTCTCACTCCCCGGCCCCCATTGATAACTCGCTTGATCGGAAATTGATCCTCTTTGTTCAATTCATCGATCAGCCCAAGATGGCGCCGGGAGCCGCCGCTGCCACCGCTGCTCCTGGTGTCTGCCCCCTCCCCTGGCGCCCCCCCCCCGGCCCCGAGCCGCCGCCCCCACCGCCGCCACCGCTGCCCCTGGTGTCTGCCCCCTCCCCTGGCGCACCCCCCCCCCCCCGGCCCCGAGCCGCCGCCGCCACCGCCGCCATCGCTGCCCCTGGTGTCTGCCCCCTCCCCTGGCGCCCCCCCCACCCCCGTCCCGAGCCGCCGCCGCCGCCGGTTCCCCAAACTTCATGAGTGGAAAAATGGGCTCTTGGCACAAAATGACATTCAATCTTCACCAAGAGATTCAGGGCTAAATTGCTGCCCTATCTCTGACCGCAGCTTTTGTTTTATTTTAATTCTCATATAATTCACATATATCATTCAATACTTCAGTCATATTAAGATTTGTGTAATCCTCACCACAATCAGGTTTACATCATTTCCTTCTTTTATATTCATTTTTGTTAGCCCCCCCCCCTCACTCCCCCAAATCTTCCCTGCCTGTCCCTAGGAGATTGTTAATTCTGTTAGTGTCTCTCTGGATTTGCCTCTCCTGGATTTCATATGTATTAAAAAAAATACAAAACAAAATCAAGAAACAAGTAGAAAAGAAAAACTAACAATGATAAAAGAGAGAAAAACCTCAATCGAACAGAAAGTGAAAAATACTAAAAACTGGAACCAAATTAAAATTAGTCTGAAGAGATCAAATGATCAGGTGTTACATTTGAACTTAACTGTATCTGTTCATGTCCATGGGCTTTGGTCAGAGGGAATTCACCCCGCATGTGCATTTGAGTCCTTTTGCAAACTGGGTGTTCCGAACTTAAGCTCTGATTCTTGTTCATACCTGCAGATTGAGATTCTATTATTTATCACCCTGGCATCACACTGGCTGTGCTGCTTGTTCTGGGCGGACTTAGTTGACATCTCACTTAGATGGCTGCTTATTTTCAGAAAAAAGGTTTAAGTACAAGGCCCTGTTCTTTGTGATAGATGTGCACCATCTGATTTCAGGGTTTTTTTACACCCTATGCTTTCCAGTCAAATATTCACTTGAGGTAATTCAAAACACTCACTTGGCTCGATGACGCCAGAATAGCTCCCCTCCATGCAGTTCCATGGAGCTCAGCATAGTTAGGGCGCAGAGATGAAAAGACGATTGAACCATGTACTGAACGTTCAGGTTTTTCCCTGCTTTTGAAAATCTGTTTGCGCTTGTAGAGTAAATGTTTTGTATTTTTTAAGAGTGTAAAAAAAAATAGATGGAGGGATTCAGAGAAAATGGCAACCAGATAGGACCCATCTATCTGGAGCTCCTGCTGCCAGACCAGAAAAATAGGAAATTAGGTGAAGGAAACGGGGAGGTGGAGTTCTGAAATTAGAACTAGGGTAACAGGGTTTCTCCTGAACCCCTTCTTTTGTGGGATTTCCACTCACAAAGCAAACCAAGAATGCTTTAAAGCAGCACTATAATTTTGACGAAGTGGCAGGCGCCAGATATGCCCTTGCCTGGAGCAGGGATCCCTGCAGGTGGACGCCCTGAGAGGGGGCAGAATCTCAGACACGAGGGGAACCCCACACTGAGCTCTCCATGCGGTTGGATGCCTTGAGCTCACGGTCAGGGGTTGGTGGTGGGTAGCCATAATTTAGAGTAGAAGAAAAAATATATTATTACCTTAGGAAGATCATGGTGTGGGAGAAAAAGGCAGAAAGTCGGGAGTCCAGGGAGCAAATTTAGTTCCAATTGGCCGACTAGTAAACAACCCCCCTGATAAGCTGCATCTCCCCCTCTGGGGGTCAGCTTGACAGCCACCAAATCTGAGCACATCACAAGTAGAATTTTTTTTAAGGGTGAAACATAAATGATTGGTTTAAAACTCAAACCCAAGTCTGGTTGCTCAGCTCCAAGCACCACATGGGGAGTCCCTTAACATAAATCAGCATAAGAAGCAACCTAGCTAAGGAATGCCAGAACTCAGCCACAGGGCCCGGCAGCTTTTACCATAACAAAGACCCGCTGTAGCAGTGTCAGCCTTAAACAGCACTGAGCTGTAGCCCAGAGACTGTGGGAGACAATTTCATTCTAGCTGGCCAGAGGGATAAAAAAGAAAATCCTCTGATCTAGGAAGCATCAGCAGTCTAGATAGGACAACAAGCTTCCCTCTCAGTGATTCTACACATAGCTGGGGAGGCCCTGCCGGTCTTGGAGCCCTAGACGGGGCTGAGGGAGCCCCCCAGTGCCCCCTCCCAGCCCCTGCTGCAGTGCTACATGCAGCACAAGGCAGGTACTCCAGCACCCAAGTGACCCCTGGCCACGGGCGCGATCTTGCTTTTGAAGTAATCTCACACAGCATCTGTGGAACCCTACATCAGGGATGGGAAAGTCCATTAACGCATGCCCAGGAGAGCCAGCATAGGAAAGCTGGATTTTCCTGCCCGTGGGCTCCGATGGATGTTGCACCTGGAGCAGCCCACCTGGGCCAGATGATTGCAGTTCAGCCAATGGGATTGACCTGGGGTCCTTCACCAGCCTCCCCGGGAACCCTTGAAAAGGCAGGAACCAGAAGGGAGAGGGGTGGTCTGGTCGTCTTCCTGGGAGGAGAGAGATCCTTGCATGACCTGAGGCAGTCTCTGCCAGGCCCCATGGTCAAAGGAATCCTATGGGTGCCTTGTAAAACCTGAAGCTTCTTTTAACTCTCATTAAATTCACTTGGATCACGAGCCCGGCTTCCGCATGAAATTTTTCTCGCGGGGAGCCAAGGACTGGGGTTGGAATTTAGGCCAGAGAGAGAGACCTTACAAGTCCATGACCCTGTGACCTTGAGGAAGAGTTGGAATTCCTCTGGCCTCAAGGACAGGTGATCAAGTATCATTACCTCCTTACCCACTGCTCTACTTATTCTCACTTTATTCACTAGCCCTTCTAACTTTTCCACCGCACTCAGTTTCAACGTGCTCAGGTTGGTGTTGGGCTTTTATTTACTCGCTTTCTTCTTTATCCCTCTTTTTTTCCCCTTTTCCCCTCTTTTTCCTCTTCTCTCCCACTCTCTCCTCTCATATGCCACTAAAGGCTTCCAGGTCACTTCCCTCCGCTTAGGGCAAATCAACCCAAATAGCAGGAGGCACTCCAGCCTGCCCTGTGTGGGAGTGCTGTACACCACACAAGGCACCTGGGACAAACACCTACAGTGCGCTGCACCGTTGAAGAAACCTCCGTCATGCCCCTAAGGTGATCTCGTCAACTAGGGCAATTCTGCCCAGCACCACTGGGTCCCGGCATTAAAAGGGCACACTGACCTGCCATGTTGGAGCAGTGTCTAAACCCCTCTGGCCCCTCATCCAAGCAATCAGGGATCAGCTACTACTTTATACTTTATTTCCTCCTTCTCTCTCTCCTTGCTCTTTACCATCACAGCCAACCTTAGTGAACTCAGTTGGATTTATTTCCTTCTTTCTCTTTATTCTCTTTTTCTTTCTTTCCTCTTTCTGTCTTTGCTTTCTTCACCTCTCTCTTAGCTTGTACGATTCTCTCTGCTCCCTCTCATTGCTTGCACATACCACTGCTGGTTTCCAGAGCCCTACACTCTGCCTAGGGCAACCCTGTCCTCCTAGTGGGCAGCCTGACCCCTAAGACAGTACTGCACACAGGACGAGTCAGAGCTACACACAGCATAACACAGGGTCAGTTATTTCTTTAACCATTTAAAAAAATACTCTCTCCTCCTCCTTCCTTTTCTCTTCTCTCTTTTTCCTTTTATTGGGCTCTTCTTACAGGTTTTCTGCTTTTCTCCGCTCCATCTAGCTCTTCTCTACTTCCTACCACAGCCTCCACAGATTTGGTTCTCCTTTTTAGTTGTTTTCTTTCTTTTTTTTTTTACTGTTGTCACCTTTGTTTACTCTGTGCATTTTAGTTGTCTGTGGGTGAGTGGTTGTCAGTCTGGTTGGCATTATTGCCCCAGTCTGTGTCTTCCTCTTTCTCTCTTTTTCCTCTCCTTTCACTCTCTTTCCCATCACAAGACAATAGCTGTCTCCAGGCCACTCCCCTCTGCCTAGGGCAAACCTGAAGGCCCAACTGAGGGAGCTCCCACCCCCCACTTATTGGTGTGGCAAGCAGCTGGGGAATTCACGCTGGTCCTCTCCCACACACTAAGCCACAGGTTGTTCTCCCCTATAAAAAGTGGGGGCATCCCCAGCCTAAATCCTGAGGTCCTACAAGTGACTGTGGGAAACGCCTGACCACCACTTGTGAGGCTCCACGCTACTGTGGGAACATCCACCCAATCTCCAAGGCGATCTCTCTGTACATCCCCTTGTCTAGCCAGATTTGTAAAGTAGAATTTGGATCATGATAGTGGGGGGAGGAAGCATTTAGGAACTAGAGGAAACATGTTTCATTGTTGCTACCCTGCACCCTGACTGGCTTATCTCGTCCCCACATCCCTTCAGGAAGGGGGTGTCCAGTTACCTACCAATGGGCTTTGAGTCTCCACTCTGCACTCACCCTCATTTACAATGACATGATTTTTGTGTTCTTTGATGCTTGATATCTGATCCCTTCAACAGTTCATGGTCACACAGGCTGGTGTGCTTCCTCCATGTGGGCTTTGTTGCTTCTGAGCTAGATGGCCGCTTCTTTATTTTCAAGCCTGTAAGATCCCAGATGCTATAACTTTTGATAGCCAGGCACCATCAGCTTTCTTCACCACATTTGCTAGTGCACACATTTTTCTTCAACCATCATGTTGGGAAGGTGTTCATCATGGAATGCCAATTTAATATAACGTGTTCTTGCATTGAGTAAGTATTTGGCAATGTCCATCTACTGCCTTAATACTAAGTCTATAAATATATGCACGTTGATCTATTTACGAACCCTCCTGTATAAATATATTTACATATGTACATGCCAGTATGTAGACCTCTAGAAATACCCTTTGTCACCTAGTTCTTTCCTCTATTTACTTTTACTTTCCTCTTGTCCGACTATCATGCTCAGCTTTCACTTGGGTTTGAGTAATTTCTCTTGGTTACATTGCCCTTGCTGAATACCTACCAGGCTTCTCACACCCTCCTTGCGACGGATTTTGGATTACTTGTTGCTCCCCTGTCGCTGGATTGGTCAGCATCACCTCCTTACCCCCTCCTCTCTCTCTCCCATGTCCCCGGGAACCATTGGTCCTGTTGTTTTCTCCTCCAGCCTATTCTTCCAGCCTATCTTATCTAGATAGATCTGTTGAGATAATAATATGCACCAAAAATCAAACCATAGCAGGATAGGCGATGGGTGAGAACACAGTGATGACAAAAAAACAACAACAGAAAACCAATGATCAATAAAAGAGTAAATTAATTAAAAGACAAAAAAAATTTTTAAGAAAGAAAAACCTGTAAATAGATCAAGGTCTGATTTTTTTTTTTTTCTATAGGTGTGTCCTTCAGTCAGGTCTGATGGCGTATCATGCTCTGGCCCCAGAGTCTGTCCTTTGTACTCCCTCAGGGGCTACCCGCTCTGCTCCCATGGTTGCTCTGCTGCATGCTTTTAGTGATTTGCCTCCGTGTTGGAGGGCCAGTCGGGTCAGTCCCAACACAGAGTCTCCGGTATTGTCCCCATAGGGCCCTGGGCCAGCAAGGGATGGCATGTCTCATAGTGGGATCAGCCATATGGTCCACTCTGTACATTGGCTGTTCAGAGTGCCAAAATCATCCTCCAAGCCTGGTGGACCAGTGTGTGCTCCACTCTCTTCCTCCCCCTTCATTTGCCCCTGTGTGCTCTGATCAGACATGTCCATCTCCCCTAGCTACAGGTTCAGTGCCGTCTTCTAAAGTAAATTCTTCTGGGGGGAGGGGCAGTTGTCCACGTAGCTGGTATGGAGGCTGGACCATCCACTTTTCATTTAGGATCAAAAGCATCTAGCTTTTAGCATTAGGTGCTATTGAGTCAGTTCCAACTCAAGGCAGAATGAACCACTGCGCAGTCCTACACCATCTTCAAAACTGTTGTTATACTTGAACCTAACATTTCAGCCTTTTCCAGGGACTGGCATCTCCTGATAACATACCCAAAGCATGTGAAGTCTCCCCGTGCTTGCTTCTAAGGACCTTTCAGACTGTTCTTCTGACACAAATCTGTTCATTCTTCCAGCACTCAATGGTATTTTTAATATTCTTGGCTAGTGTCATCTTGATGGGTTGAAACACTATCTCGCTCTAGTGTTGATGTACATTTTTCTGATGCCTAATTATACTGAGTATCTTTTAAGGTAATCATTTAATTTTTATGGCATTTTGAAAAGATGTCAATGAGGTCTATTTAATTTGTGTTCAGATGGAAACACATAACTCAAACTAATATATGTGACAGTAGAATAAGAATCCATTTTATCCTAAATACTTGAGATATTTATACAGCCTACTCAAGTTTTTATCAACACAGATAAGGTGGCGGTGGTGGTGGTGGTGGTGGTGGTGGTGGTGGTGGTGGTGGTGGTGGTGGTTTTTAAGAGTTAATCTCTAAATAGGGGGCTGTAGTACTGAGCACTGAATCTCCTTTGCTTGATTAATTTTTATGTTAGGGAAGTAATACGAGGATTCCATCAAATGACCCATCAGTTTGAGGAAAAAGCATATCAGAATTCATGGTCAAAGCCTATATGGCTTTATGGTTTAGTCTCTAGGGGTATGTAATGCTCTTGTGAAAATAGTATTCCTCATGATAATAACGAGGAACTGGTGGGCTTCCAGGGCTGGGAGCTGAACTGAGGGGCAGTTCTACCCTGTCTAATAGGGTCACTATGAGTTGGCAAAGACTCGATGGCTGTCAGTTTGGTTTGTTTGACTTGAGTACTGGCATTCAGTGTGTTTATCGAAATCAATAAATTACAAGCATTTTTGATGTCTATTTTTTACATACAAAATTTAAATCCCCCAAGCCTCTGAAAACTGCGAAGATTTCACAGCACTAGGTTGGTACTCTCCCATCCAAGAATCAGTGAAACTGGCAGGGTGTGAGGCATTCAGGCTCCCTCAGTTCCTCCTGCTGCCTTCCCTGACCCTGGTCACTTGCTTCTATTACCTCTCTTGGACCTTACATGCATTTGAATTAGAACACCATAGAGTACAGTGCTCTACATGTGCAGCAGCTCTAACCATGTCACTCTCTGTCTCTATGAAGCCTCTTCCAACAAAATTCAAATGTGATTGTATGTGCACACATATCACACGCATGCACCAGAGCACCCTTCTTAACAGAGAGTCAGGAGGGTCTCTTAATTATTTGCTGTCCTCACTTTGGACACAATTCCCTTGATGATGAGTAGGAGAAAAGGAACATCAGGTAGTGGGGGAAACCCTAAGGAGGAACAGAGGAGAGCTTTAACTAAGAATAATGCTACTAGGGGAATGATGGCATGTGAGGAAAATTAGATACTTCCAGACTGTCAGATTTTTCCATACAGCAAAATTAACTTTTCTAGTTTTGTCTAAAACTGGCCCCAGGAAATTTCAAATAGCACATCTCAGATTATCTAACCTACAAAGGAGTAGCCGGCCTTCCACCCACCCCCACCCCACCCCCGCCAAAAAACCAAGCGGTACAAAGCTCCACTGGGTACACATTTCAAAATATACATTCTCCTGTTTGGGCAGGCATCTGGCAACTTGCTCTGAGCTAGTGCACCCACACTTTTTTCCCAAGGTCATTGCTGGTGACAAGACCTTCTGCTCTTCTCACAAGCCAGAATGCAAACATAAATCAAGTCAGTGTAAGACGCCATCATCACCTCACTCAAATACACCTCGTCAAGTGAACTCAAACTTCAAGAAGATGCTCATTTGTTTGGTTTTGTTGATGTGAGGGTGATAGTGCATTTGGAGTTTAGTCATTGCACTAGGTCAGACTGTTAATCAAGCTTCCTATATAGAGGTTCTGAAGATATTGTGTAAGAAGGTCTGAGTTGTCTGGCTAGACCAGAGCTTGCACACTGCTATTGACTAGAAGTTCCGACACACAGAATCCAGGACAGATAAACCCCTCAGGACCAATACTGAGAGTAGCAACACCACGAGGGAAGGTAGGGGGGAGAAGCAGAAGAAAGGGGAAACCAATCTCAATGATGGACATACAGCCCCACTCCACCACCCAGGGGAACAAACAGCAGAAGTTTGGGTGAAGGGATACAGCAGAGGCGTAAAATATAAAAATAAAAAGTATGTATAAAGTATCAGTGGTTCACGTGGGTGGGAGGAGGGGAAAAAAGGAGCTCAAGGAGAAAGAACATGTTTGGAAATGATGATAGCAATGTATGTACAAATGTGCTTCATACAAATTGGTGTATGAATTGTTACAAGAGCTGTAAGATCCCCCAATAAAATGATTTATTTAAAATAAAAAGGACTGATTAGTGGTAGACAGGGGACTGGTTTTGCCACCATGACAGTGCACCTGCTCACACACAAAAAACAGCATGCCTCTATCGCCCGATCTGATCCCAGCACACCGAGGCAAAATACTAAGGGTGTACAACAGAACAGGAAGGGGAACAGAGCAACGAAGTCCCCAGGGAATACCAAAAATAGACTTTGGGGCCAGGGCTAGCTGACCCATCATACTCTATGAGAAAGCACTCCTAAAGGCCAACAAACAGTCCTTGAACTAACTAAAAGCTTTTCTTTCTTGTGTTTTGTTTTGCTTTTTGTCATTGGCTTGTTGGTGGTGGTGTTGTTCTTTTGTTTCATTTTGTTGCTTGGGTTTGCTCTGTCTCGTTTTTGTGCATGCTATGATTTCCACAGGTCTGTCTAAATGAGATAGGCTGGATGAACAATCTGGAGGAGAAAACAATGGGACTGACAGCTGGGGGAGGGAGATGGGAAAGGGGGGTGTAGGGAAAAAGGAAGTGCTGTTAACAAACCCAGGGACAAGGGAACACCAAGTGATCCAAATAGATGGTGAGGAGGGTGTAGGAAGCTTGGTAGAGTGTGACCAAGAGTAATGTAACCTAGAGGAATTACTGAAACACAAATGAAGGCTGAACATGAGAGTGGGACAATCAGAAAGTAAAAGGAAATCAAGGAAAGAGGTAGGAAGCAAAGGGCATTTATAGAGGTCTAAATAAAGGCATGTGCATATGTAAATATATTTATGTATAACGATGGGGATATAGATCTATATGCATATATTTATAGGTTTAGTATTAAGGTAACAGATGTACATTGGGCCTCCATTCAAGTACTCCCTCAATGCAAAAATACTTTGTTGTATTAAAGTGGCATTCCGTGATGCTCACCTCCCCGACACAATTGCTGGAGGCAAATGGGTGCATAAGCAAATGTGGTGACTGAAGTTGATGGTGGTCGGCTATCAAAAGTTATACATTCTGGGGTCTTAAAAGCTTGAAGTTAAACAAGTGGTCATGTAGCTGAGAAGCAACAAAGCCCACATGAAAGAAGCACACCAGCATGTGTGATCACGAGGTGTCGGAAGAATCAGGTATCAGACATCATCGGAACAAAAAAATCATATCTTTGTGAATACGGGGGAGTGTGGAGTGAAAACCCAAAGCTCATTTGTAGATAATTGGACATCCCCTTACAGAAGGGTAGCAGGGAGGAGAGGAGCCAGTCAGGGTGCACTGTAGCAACAATGAAACATACAACTTTCCTCTAGCTCCTAAATGCTTCTTCCCCCACAACTAAAATGATCCCCATTCTACCTTACAAATCTAGCTAGACCTGAGGATGTACACTGGTACAGATAGGAACTGGAAACACAGGGAATCCAGGGCCGATGATCCCTTCAGGACCAGTGGTGAGAGTGGCGATACGAGGAGGGTAGAGGGAGGGAGGAATGGAAAGGGGAAACCGATTACAAGCATCTACATATAACCATCTCCCTGGGGGACAGACAACAGAAAAGTGGCTGAAGGGAGATATTGTATAGTGTAAGATATGACAAAATAATAATTTAGAATTTATTCAGGGTTCATGAGGGATGGGGAATAATTATCAGCTGATGCCAGCGGATTAAGTGGAGAGCAAATGTTTTCAGAATGATGAGGGCAATGAATGTACAAATATGATGTATGTATCAATTGTGATAAGAGTTGTATGAGGCCCCAAAAATTGATTATAAAAAAAGAGAAAAGAAATAACAGTATGAAAACATCCCCCAAAAAAGCATGCCTCTCTTGTCCCTCATATCCTAATCACCTGAACTCACTCCATGTGACTTCTTTCTGTTTCCATGAATGAAGGACAGTGGTTTGACAACACAGAAGAGGGGGGGAAAAAAACAAGGGTGTCACCCAAACTGCTGAGTTTGAAAAATGTTTCCAAGAATGTAATCACAGATTAGACAAATGTGTGAAGTGTAATGGAGAGTACTATGAAGGGGATAAAAAATTTAAATGCATAGTTTTGAAAAAATTGTAGTTTTTGTCGGGTTCCCCCTAGTAGCTTCCAATTTCATAGCAACTCAAGCCATCACCATACATCCAACTGACAGAGAAGGGGTGGGTTTTGTGTGTAGGTGGTGTTGGTTATTGCACAGGGGCAAGGGACTTCTGGTGGCATAGTACCTTATGCCTTGGGTGTCAACTGTAATGTCAGCAGTGGGGAACCACCAGTCAGTCCTCAGAAGAAAAGGATGAGGCGTTCTACTCCCATAGAGTTAGCCTTTGGGAAACCCACAGAGATAGTTCTGCTCTGATCTCATAGAGTCGCTATGGCTCAGCATCGACTCCATCGAAGTGAGCTGACAAACTAAAGGCAGGAGATCTGAAAGAGGATGCGGAGACGTTGTCTCAGGTACTTTGGACATATTACTATGGTGGAACCAGTCCTGCAAGAAGGGCGTCATTTTTGGCAGAGGGTTAGCAAACAAGAGGAAGACCCTTACTTAGGTGGATTGACACCGTGGCTGCGAGAATCGGCTCAAATACAGTAACAAGTGCGAGGATGGCGCAGGACTGGGCTTTGTTTCTCTCTCTAGTGCACAAGCCCCTATGAATCCGAACTGACTCCAGGGCTCTACAACATCAACTACTACAACCCTGAAGTTCAAACCTACCCAGTGGCTTCCCAAAAGGGAGGTGTGGCCATGTGCCTCTGTAAAGATGACAGCTAGGGAGCCCTTGCGGGGCAGTTCTACTCTGTGGCACAGGGGCAGCCAGGAGTCGGAATGTGCTTCACAGCAAAGGGTGTGCTTTGTCTCAGTTTGTGCCTGCTGCTGTTTATGCTATGCACTGAGTTTAACATGTGACACTCAGGAGCGAATGAATGGAAACACACCCATGATGCTTCCATGATGCCAGATGCAAGCTGACACTGTTTCTGAGTTCTGGGCATATTATTTTTTCAGAGATAATTTCCTGTAGCGGTGACACACCGAGTCCTATTTCATGTAAAAGCATCAGCAGCAGAGGAAAGCACTGCACAGAGAGAAGACTATGACACGTAACAGGCTTTCCATAGAGGAACAAAAGGGTGGATGTCTTGGGCTGCACTCTTTTCTTGTATACAGACAGTAAACAAGCTGAACACATCTCACCTAAGCATAACATTACAACTACTTGAAGCCCAGCTCAGGCATCTGGACAAGAGGCAGCAAGGAAGGATGGGAGAGAGTTAATGGGCTGGGCGTCCCCAAAGGTGCAGAGTGGGAATCAAGGGAGGATCCAGGACGAGCCAAGGCTTCTGGCAGAAGTCTGAGAGGAGAGCAGCAGAAAGGAGCTGCTCTCTGGGTCCTCACAGATGTAGCCAGTGAGAGAGCAGCAGTGCTGCCCCCTGGCGGTGCGCCGAAGGCAGGGCCGCTTCCCCCAGGGCTGGAGAGCTCTGGGGAAAGACAAACCCTGTCACTTTGGATGCCAAGTAAGGGGGCACTGTGTGCCGGTGGTGTACCTATGTTGGCCAAAGCGCTGCCCACTGTGCATTTGCTTCCCACAAGCACAGTTATCCTTCCTCGTGCATCCAGGAAAGACAGTTCTAGAAAAACACAAGCAGTAAAATAAAACACTGCCAGGTCTCGAACCATCCTCACCATTGTTACTATGCCCACTGGTGTAGCCACTGGTTCGAGCTGTTTTATTGCCCGTCCTCCACTTTTTGCCAAGCATCATGTCCTTCATGGACTTGATGTCCCTTCAGGGACTGGTCTCTCCTGACAGCACGTCCAAAGATATCAAATGAAGTCCAGCCATCCTTCGTCCCCATGTTCTCTTGGCAGTCCTTGTACTTTTATTGCTCAGTGTCTGATTATTTGGGACCAGGCCTTATTGCTGCCCCTTCCTCACCTTGGCCCCCAATCCCGACCCCAAGCCCTGCACATCCACTGTGTGAAACCTCCTGTTCCTGTAACCATCCCTGTGCTTTTGTGTGGGGGGTCTAGCTGGGTTCCCCTGGCAATTCGCCAGCTGCCCTTGGGAAAGTTCATGGAGTCGGCTAATTAGTAGAAAAGCCAAACGTCCAGCTGAGATTGGTTTACTCCCTAGCACCCTTGGGCAGGAGCACAGCCCCATTCCCGGTCCCAGGTAGCCAACGACCACACCTAGGTTCTCCGGACTTGGCAGCTGTAACATGTGGCCTGGGCTTCCCCTTCATTTCCTGCTCCTTTCTGGCTTGCTGTCTGACTTTTCTTTGCGGAATTAAAGCTGCAAATTGACAGGATCCCATAAACACTCTAAAGCCACAAAAAAACACCAAATGCCCACCCAAACATGTGAAACTTCCAAAAATCATCCTTAGAAGATTCCCAAACCCTAAACATTCCTAAACCCCATATATGCCCTGAAAACACCATGAAAGCCCTAAGAAAACCTAAAATGCTGGGGGAAAAAAACACATATAATATTAAAAATACCCTAAAATCCCTAAGGAACTCTGCAACATCACTAAAAACACCCTATTGTGCTGAAAAATACCTATACACTCTAAAAAACCACCCCTAAATCCCTTAAACACTCCCTAAAATCTTATAAAACACCCTAAAAACCCCAAACCACCCGAATGCCCCAAACACACCTTGAACGTCCACAAACAACCTAAAAGCCCTAAAAAATCACATGCCACCAAAAAGCCCTAAATGACCGCAAAATTCCAACTCATAGCCACCCTATAGAGGGCTTCTGGAGCTGTCAGTCTTTTATGGGAACAGCTTTATCGTTCTCCCAAGGAGAAGTTGGTAGGTTTGAAACCCTGACCTCATATTTAGCAGTCTAATAATTGCTGGACAGTGCCACCAAGGCTCTACTGGTGTAGTGGGTTACACATTGGGCTGCTAACCTCAAGGGAAACGGTTCAAAACCACCACCCACTCCTTGGGAGAAAGAAGAAGCTTTCTTTCTATTCCCCTAGATTTCTCATTGAAGGTGTAAAGTAACCTGTTAAATGCTCGCAGTGGCAGCAGCAATGTCTCATAACCATGGGGAAATGTGGTTCAGAAACTTCAGAAGCAAGCATCCACCAGTAGGTGACTGACCAGCAGTATTGACTTGGGCAAAGAGAAGGTGACATGGAAGGGTAAGGAGAAGAATGCGTGCAGAGGGCAGGTTGGCAGCTGAGCCTAAGTCCAGTAGAAACAACAGCAGAATGGCCTGTTCCTGGAAGGGCCACAGGAGATGGTGCGACTTCATGTAGCCCCCACTTACATGTGTAACAGCAGCAATTGCCTGAACACGTGGTCTCCCCAGGGAGGAGCCTTTGTGTGGTGTTAAGATGCTGTTACTGTCTGTTGTACTGTGGTGGCCTGCATTTGGCTGTAATGGTGGAAATTTTGCAGCCAGTAGTTCAAATGCCTGCTGGGTCACTCACTGCAGGTAGACTTCAGCAGTTTCCAGACAGAGAGACGAGGGAGGAGGACCTGGTCTTCCACTTCTGAAAGAACTGGCCAGTGTGAACCTTGTGAATGGCAGAACACTATACCTGAACATGAGTACCGCAGGCTATAAGGCATGATGGATTGACACAGTGGCTGCAGCAATGTGCTCAAACATAGGATAGTGCTGGCCTGGAAAATAGTTCATCGTCCATTAAAAAAAATCATTATATAGGGGCTCATACAACTTTTGTTGTTGTTTTTCCCTAAGGGAGAGCAGTGTATTGGTACACTGAGAGGTATATAGATCAATGGATTCGAACAGAAAAGCTACACATATATTCACCAGTCAACAGGAAACTAGCCTTCGAAAAAGGACACAGAAATATCCAAAGGGACAAATTCTGCTTGCTCAACAAATGGTGTTGGACAAACTGAGATACCGTATGTAGGAAAATGAAGCAAGCCCCAAACCTTCCCCCATGCACAGAAATTAACTGAAGAGGGGTTAAAACCTGAAAGTAAACCTCCGGGCTATCATAATCAATTTTTCGATGACCTCATCGGTCAGAAATCATTGTAGGAACGCCAAAGCGTTCTTGTGTTCAACGTCTACATACATAGCAGGTGCTCCAGTAAAGGGGAATCTTGGTGGAGCTGGCTCATCCATTCCTGAAGAGAGTAGAGCACCACGTTGGTCCATCACAGAGCTCAGGTGTAGAATCTTCCTCACTGTCATCCTTTATCTCAGCAGTGTCAGTGTTGGATTATGAATTTCCCAAAGAACCAGTATCGCTCAATTCTGTGCACAATGCTGACTCACTCTCGCTGTATCTCTTACAGCATCAGTTAGTGGGCTTGTTGTCTGCCTCAGGCTTTGTTCACGGAGATCCTCCAGCTAGTTGGTGGTGTGTGCGCATGAGCAGAGGCTTCCTGCCAATCCCCCATGAGTAGTAGAGCTCCCATGGTGTGGACTCCATGTAAGCCCTGTCCCAGACAGCACGCTTACATAGGAGGGTGGGCCCTGCAGCACAGAGGACCATTCCCCCTGTGGAATGGCCTCAGAGACCCACGTCCCTCACTGGCCAGCTGCTGGGGCTGTGGGCCCTAAGCTTCATGCCTGACTCAGGAATTGACACAGGGTGAGGCGACTCCAGTAGCTGTTTTGACTGGTCTAATCCAGCCTGAGATCATCCTTGCATGAGCCCTCTGCCCAGATTATTTTTGTTTCTTTTATGATCATTTTATTAGGGGCTCTTACAACACTAACCACAATCCATATATACATCAGCTGTTTGAAGCACATCTGACCATTAATTGCCCTCATTATTCTCAAAATCTCCACTCTTCACCCAAGCCCCTGGCCTCAGCTCCTCATTTTTTCCCCCCTCAATGCCCGCCACCCATCCCTCATCAATCCTTGGAAATGTACTAATTCTTTTGTCATATCTTCACCCACCTTTCTTTTGAGGTCAATGAAGATCCTTGTAATCGGTTCCCACTTTCCATCCTGCCCTTCCTCCACCCTCCCAGTATCTCCACTCATAACACTGGTCCTCACAGGCCCATCCACCCTGGATTCCCCGTGTTTGAAATTCCTATCTGTACTACAATACCTTCTCTAGTTTGGCCAGATTAGAACTGGGTTCAGGTTAGTGGGGAAGCATTAAGAACTTGAGGAGGCGGCCACCCGCCCGCTGGGTGGGCGGGCCCGGGCGTCGCGTGCTACGGGCCGCCCAGCGCAGGCGGAGGCTGGGAGCGCCCCGCAGGGTGCACGGGCGGCCTTGCAGGCGGGGACTCGGGACGCGCCCCTCGACGCCCTCGCGCACCCCACCGTCTTCCTGTCCGCGGGGCCCCCCGACGGGCTGCGAGCGGGGGTGTCGCAAGACCTGCGGCTGGATAAAACGAGAGACCCCCCTTGGTCAGCAGCGCGAGACCGTGGGGACGCGCGGCTCCTCGAATGTTGCGTCGTCTCATTTCTGGTTCCTCCATCCATTCACGCAGGCCGACCCCGCTCGCCTGATCAGTGGCACACACCCAGCCCAGTGGGAAAAGGAATGCTCTCCCACGTATATGCATTTTAGTTTGGAGTCCCTACAGGGTTTATGTACCCCGAGTCCTGGAGATGGGGATTGGTTTGATCTAACTGCACTTTACTTGCAGTGCGAGCCAGCGCGGCGCGGTGTCCCACTGGAAGCGCCGAGCCACACGTGCGTGTCAACACTTAGGACCATCCCCAAACATGCTTTTGCCAGGTGTCCGTGAGGAAGCCAATCAAGAGGGATCGTGCTATTCGGATTCGGTCCCCATGTCGCCGTTTTCGCCTTGCTTTCTGTTTTTGAATTCGGTTTCCCAAATGTCTGCCTCAAAAAGGAATACCCAACCAGGGGGTCCGCAGCCCTGGAAGTTTCCGGGGCTGTTCCCCAGACGCGCCTCGGGGGCTGCAAGGACTGCGCGTCGAGACTTTTCCGGTCGTGAAAAGTCGGCGGCGACAGCTGGGGGCCCTGGGTCACCGGGTGGTGTTGAGCGGGGACTCTTGGGCCCCGGCGTGGGACGCTGGCGGGTGCAAGTTCAAGAGGGTCAGGGGCTGATGCCTCCCCACGCCCCTGCCCTCCCCCAGCAAGGGCGCTCTGGGGTGCTGGGTCCTTGAGGCCCCGGCTGGCGGGGCCGCCCACGGTCAAGGCTTCGGGCACACGCGCGGGTGCGCTGAGGCCTGCGCCGTGCGGGGGTCTGGGCTCAGGCAGGTGGTCGCGGCGGCTCCGCGGGCGGGCGGGCGCCCAGCAGGACGACCGACGACCCCCGGCGCGTCGCCGGCACCCAGCGCCCGGGCGTAGAGGCGGGCGGGGGGGGGGGGGCTGCGCTCCGCCGCCGCCAGGGCCCCCTCCCTCCGCGCCCCCCCTCGCCAGGTGAGCCGGGCCTGGGCCTCGGCGGGCCGCGGGGCTGCCCTCTCGCCGCCCTCCAGCGCCCCCTCGGGGCCGGGCCGCGCCGAGCCGGGCGGCCGCCGGCCGGGGCTGGGGGTTGGGAGGGGCGGGGGTCGCGGGCGGGTCGCTCGTTCGGCCGCTGGCGGGGGGCGGGGGCCGGGCGGCCGCGCCCTCGGCCTCCGACTCCGGCTCCGGCTCGGCTCGCCCTGGCGGCGGTGGCGCCGTGAGGAGGAGTCCGCGCTCCTCTGTGGCGGCGGCGGCCGGCTCCAGGCCGGGTTTTGGCGCCGCCCGCCTGCTGCCTCCTGGCGGCTCCTGAACTCCAGCCCCCTCTCTATCAGCCTCTCACTCCGTCTCAATATGTCTCAAGATGGCGGCCAATGTGGGATCGATGTTTCAATATTGGAAGCGCTTTGATTTACAGCAGCTGCAGGTCAGGCTTCTCCTCTCTCGGCCTCTCGCTCGGGGGTGGGGGCTGCGGGCGGTCGCGGCCTCCCCGGGGGCGCCGGGCTGCCTCGCCGCCGGGGGGCCGCGGCGGAGGGGAGGAGGGGGGTGCCGGGAAAAGCGGGGCCGACTCGGGGACAAGTCCCTCTCACTCCCCGGCCCCCATTGATAACTCGCTTGATCGGAAATTGATCCTCTTTGTTCAATTCATCGATCAGCCCAAGATGGCGCCGGGAGCCGCCGCTGCCACCGCTGCTCCTGGTGTCTGCCCCCTCCCCTGGCGCCCCCCTCCCCCCGGCCCCGAGCCGCCGCCCCCACCGCCGCCACCGCTGCCCCTGGTGTCTGCCCCCTCCCCTGGCGCAACCCCCCCCCCCCCCCCCGGCCCCGAGCCGCCGCCGCCACCGCCGCCATCGCTGCCCCTGGTGTCTGCCCCCTCCCCTGGCGCCCCCCCCACCCCCGTCCCGAGCCGCCGCCGCCGCCGGTTCCCCAAACTTCATGAGTGGAAAAATGGGCTCTTGGCACAAAATGACATTCAATCTTCACCAAGAGATTCAGGGCTAAATTGCTGCCCTATCTCTGACCGCAGCTTTTGTTTTATTTTAATTCTCATATAATTCACATATATCATTCAATACTTCAGTCATATTAAGATTTGTGTAATCCTCACCACAATCAGGTTTACATCATTTCCTTCTTTTATATTCATTTTTGTTAGCCCCCCCCCCTCACTCCCCCAAATCTTCCCTGCCTGTCCCTAGGAGATTGTTAATTCTGTTAGTGTCTCTCTGGATTTGCCTCTCCTGGATTTCATATGTATTAAAAAAAAATACAAAACAAAATCAAGAAACAAGTAGAAAAGAAAAACTAACAATGATAAAAGAGAGAAAAACCTCAATCGAACAGAAAGTGAAAAATACTAAAAACTGGAACCAAATTAAAATTAGTCTGAAGAGATCAAATGATCAGGTGTTACATTTGAACTTAACTGTATCTGTTCATGTCCATGGGCTTTGGTCAGAGGGAATTCACCCCGCATGTGCATTTGAGTCCTTTTGCAAACTGGGTGTTCCGAACTTAAGCTCTGATTCTTGTTCATACCTGCAGATTGAGATTCTATTATTTATCACCCTGGCATCACACTGGCTGTGCTGCTTGTTCTGGGCGGACTTAGTTGACATCTCACTTAGATGGCTGCTTATTTTCAGAAAAAAGGTTTAAGTACAAGGCCCTGTTCTTTGTGATAGATGTGCACCATCTGATTTCAGGGTTTTTTTACACCCTATGCTTTCCAGTCAAATATTCACTTGAGGTAATTCAAAACACTCACTTGGCTCGATGACGCCAGAATAGCTCCCCTCCATGCAGTTCCATGGAGCTCAGCATAGTTAGGGCGCAGAGATGAAAAGACGATTGAACCATGTACTGAACGTTCAGGTTTTTCCCTGCTTTTGAAAATCTGTTTGCGCTTGTAGAGTAAATGTTTTGTATTTTTTAAGAGTGTAAAAAAAAATAGATGGAGGGATTCAGAGAAAATGGCAACCAGATAGGACCCATCTATCTGGAGCTCCTGCTGCCAGACCAGAAAAATAGGAAATTAGGTGAAGGAAACGGGGAGGTGGAGTTCTGAAATTAGAACTAGGGTAACAGGGTTTCTCCTGAACCCCTTCTTTTGTGGGATTTCCACTCACAAAGCAAACCAAGAATGCTTTAAAGCAGCACTATAATTTTGACGAAGTGGCAGGCGCCAGATATGCCCTTGCCTGGAGCAGGGATCCCTGCAGGTGGACGCCCTGAGAGGGGGCAGAATCTCAGACACGAGGGGAACCCCACACTGAGCTCTCCATGCGGTTGGATGCCTTGAGCTCACGGTCAGGGGTTGGTGGTGGGTAGCCATAATTTAGAGTAGAAGAAAAAATATATTATTACCTTAGGAAGATCATGGTGTGGGAGAAAAAGGCAGAAAGTCGGGAGTCCAGGGAGCAAATTTAGTTCCAATTGGCCGACTAGTAAACAACCCCCCTGATAAACTGCATCTCCCCCTCTGGGGGTCAGCTTGACAGCCACCAAATCTGAGCACATCACAAGTAGAATTTTTTTTAAGGGTGAAACATAAATGATTGGTTTAAAACTCAAACCCAAGTCTGGTTGCTCAGCTCCAAGCACCACATGGGGAGTCCCTTAACATAAATCAGCATAAGAAGCAACCTAGCTAAGGAATGCCAGAACTCAGCCACAGGGCCCGGCAGCTTTTACCATAACAAAGACCCGCTGTAGCAGTGTCAGCCTTAAACAGCACTGAGCTGTAGCCCAGAGACTGTGGGAGACAATTTCATTCTAGCTGGCCAGAGGGATAAAAAAGAAAATCCTCTGATCTAGGAAGCATCAGCAGTCTAGATAGGACAACAAGCTTCCCTCTCAGTGATTCTACACATAGCTGGGGAGGCCCTGTCGGTCTTGGAGCCCTAGACGGGGCTGAGGGAGCCCCCCAGTGCCCCCTCCCAGCCCCTGCTGCAGTGCTACATGCAGCACAAGGCAGGTACTCCAGCACCCAAGTGACCCCTGGCCACGGGCGCGATCTTGCTTTTGAAGTAATCTCACACAGCATCTGTGGAACCCTACATCAGGGATGGGAAAGTCCATTAACGCATGCCCAGGAGAGCCAGCATAGGAAAGCTGGATTTTCCTGCCCGTGGGCTCCGATGGATGTTGCACCTGGAGCAGCCCACCTGGGCCAGATGATTGCAGTTCAGCCAATGGGATTGACCTGGGGTCCTTCACCAGCCTCCCCGGGAACCCTTGAAAAGGCAGGAACCAGAAGGGAGAGGGGTGGTCCAGGTCGTCTTCCTGGGAGGAGAGAGATCCTTGCATGACCTGAGGCAGTCTCTGCCAGGCCCCATGGTCAAAGGAATCCTATGGGTGCCTTGTAAAACCTGAAGCTTCTTTTAACTCTCATTAAATTCACTTGGATCACGAGCCCGGCTTCCGCATGAAATTTTTCTCGTGGGGAGCCAAGGACTGGGGTTGGAATTTAGGCCAGAGAGAGAGACCTTACAAGTCCATGACCCTGTGACCTTGAGGAAGAGTTGGAATTCCTCTGGCCTCAAGGACAGGTGATCAAGTATCATTACCTCCTTACCCACTGCTCTACTTATTCTCACTTTATTCACTAGCCCTTCTAACTTTTCCACCGCACTCAGTTTCAACGTGCTCAGGTTGGTGTTGGGCTTTTATTTACTCGCTTTCTTCTTTATCCCTCTTTTTTTCCCCTTTTCCCCTCTTTTTCCTCTTCTCTCCCACTCTCCTCTCATATGCCACTAAAGGCTTCCAGGTCACTTCCCTCCGCTTAGGGCAAATCAACCCAAATAGCAGGAGGCACTCCAGCCTGCCCTGTGTGGGAGTGCTGTACACCACACAAGGCACCTGGGACAAACACCTACAGTGCGCTGCACCGTTGAAGAAACCTCCGTCATGCCCCTAAGGTGATCTCGTCAACTAGGGCAATTCTGCCCAGCACCACTGGGTCCCGGCATTAAAAGGGCACACTGACCTGCCATGTTGGAGCAGTGTCTAAACCCCTCTGGCCCCTCATCCAAGCAATCAGGGATCAGCTACTACTTTATACTTTATTTCCTCCTTCTCTCTCTCCTTGCTCTTTACCATCACAGCCAACCTTAGTGAACTCAGTTGGATTTATTTCCTTCTTTCTCTTTATTCTCTTTTTCTTTCTTTCCTCTTTCTGTCTTTGCTTTCTTCACCTCTCTCTTAGCTTGTACGATTCTCTCTGCTCCCTCTCATTGCTTGCACATACCACTGCTGGTTTCCAGAGCCCTACACTCTGCCTAGGGCAACCCTGTCCTCCTAGTGGGCAGCCTGACCCCTAAGACAGTACTGCACACAGGACGAGTCAGAGCTACACACAGCATAACACAGGGTCAGTTATTTCTTTAACCATTTAAAAAAATACTCTCTCCTCCTCCTTCCTTTTCTCTTCTCTCTTTTTCCTTTTATTGGGCTCTTCTTAAAGGTGTTCTGCTTTTCTCCGCTCCATCTAGCTCTTCTCTACTTCCTACCACAGCCTCCACAGATTTGGTTCTCCTTTTTAGTTGTTTTCTTTTTTTTTTTTTTTACTGTTGTCACCTTTGTTTACTCTGTGCATTTTAGTTGTCTGTGGGTGAGTGGTTGTCAGTCTGGTTGGCATTATTGCCCCAGTCTGTGTCTTCCTCTTTCTCTCTTTTTCCTCTCCTTTCACTCTCTTTCCCATCACAAGACAATAGCTGTCTCCAGGCCACTCCCCTCTGCCTAGGGCAAACCTGAAGGCCCAACTGAGGGAGCTCCCACCCCCCACTTAATGGTGTGGCAAGCAGCTGGGGAATTCACGCTGGTCCTCTCCCACACACTAAGCCACAGGTTGTTCTCCCCTATAAAAAGTGGGGGCATCCCCAGCCTAAATCCTGAGGTCCTACAAGTGACTGTGGGAAACGCCTGACCACCACTTGTGAGGCTCCACGCTACTGTGGGAACATCCACCCAATCTCCAAGGCGATCTCTCTGTACATCCCCTTGTCTAGCCAGATTTGTAAAGTAGAATTTGGATCATGATAGTGGGGGGAGGAAGCATTTAGGAACTAGAGGAAACATGTTTCATTGTTGCTACCCTGCACCCTGACTGGCTTATCTCGTCCCCACATCCCTTCAGGAAGGGGGTGTCCAGTTACCTACCAATGGGCTTTGAGTCTCCACTCTGCACTCACCCTCATTTACAATGACATGATTTTTGTGTTCTTTGATGCTTGATATCTGATCCCTTCAACAGTTCATGGTCACACAGGCTGGTGTGCTTCCTCCATGTGGGCTTTGTTGCTTCTGAGCTAGATGGCCGCTTCTTTATTTTCAAGCCTGTAAGATCCCAGATGCTATAACTTTTGATAGCCAGGCACCATCAGCTTTCTTCACCACATTTGCTAGTGCACACATTTTTCTTCAACCATCATGTTGGGAAGGTGTTCATCATGGAATGCCAATTTAATATAACGTGTTCTTGCATTGAGTAAGTATTTGGCAATGTCCATCTACTGCCTTAATACTAAGTCTATAAATATATGCACGTTGATCTATTTACGAACCCTCCTGTATAAATATATTTACATATGTACATGCCAGTATGTAGACCTCTAGAAATACCCTTTGTCACCTAGTTCTTTCCTCTATTTACTTTTACTTTCCTCTTGTCCGACTATCATGCTCAGCTTTCACTTGGGTTTGAGTAATTTCTCTTGGTTACATTGCCCTTGCTGAATACCTACCAGGCTTCTCACACCCTCCTTGCGACGGATTTTGGATTACTTGTTGCTCCCCTGTCGCTGGATTGGTCAGCATCACCTCCTTACCCCCTCCTCTCTCTCTCCCATGTCCCCGGGAACCATTGGTCCTGTTGTTTTCTCCTCCAGCCTATTCTTCCAGCCTATCTTATCTAGATAGATCTGTTGAGATAATAATATGCACCAAAAATCAAACCATAGCAGGATAGGCGATGGGTGAGAACACAGTGATGACAAAAAAACAACAACAGAAAACCAATGATCAATAAAAGAGTAAATTAATTAAAAGACAAAAAAAATTTTTAAGAAAGAAAAACCTGTAAATAGATCAAGGTCTGATTTTTTTTTTTTCTATAGGTGTGTCCTTCAGTCAGGTCTGATGGCGTATCATGCTCTGGCCCCAGAGTCTGTCCTTTGTACTCCCTCAGGGGCTACCCGCTCTGCTCCCATGGTTGCTCTGCTGCATGCTTTTAGTGATTTGCCTCCGTGTTGGAGGGCCAGTCGGGTCAGTCCCAACACAGAGTCTCCGGTATTGTCCCCATAGGGCCCTGGGCCAGCAAGGGATGGCATGTCTCATAGTGGGATCAGCCATATGGTCCACTCTGTACATTGGCTGTTCAGAGTGCCAAAATCATCCTCCAAGCCTGGTGGACCAGTGTGTGCTCCACTCTCTTCCTCCCCCTTCATTTGCCCCTGTGTGCTCTGATCAGACATGTCCATCTCCCCTAGCTACAGGTTCAGTGCCGTCTTCTAAAGTAAATTCTTCTGGGGGGAGGGGCAGTTGTCCACGTAGCTGGTATGGAGGCTGGACCATCCACTTTTCATTTAGGATCAAAAGCATCTAGCTTTTAGCATTAGGTGCTATTGAGTCAGTTCCAACTCAAGGCAGAATGAACCACTGCGCAGTCCTACACCATCTTCAAAACTGTTGTTATACTTGAACCTAACATTTCAGCCTTTTCCAGGGACTGGCATCTCCTGATAACATACCCAAAGCATGTGAAGTCTCCCCGTGCTTGCTTCTAAGGACCTTTCAGACTGTTCTTCTGACACAAATCTGTTCATTCTTCCAGCACTCAATGGTATTTTTAATATTCTTGGCTAGTGTCATCTTGATGGGTTGAAACACTATCTCGCTCTAGTGTTGATGTACATTTTTCTGATGCCTAATTATACTGAGTATCTTTTAAGGTAATCATTTAATTTTTATGGCATTTTGAAAAGATGTCAATGAGGTCTATTTAATTTGTGTTCAGATGGAAACACATAACTCAAACTAATATATGTGACAGTAGAATAAGAATCCATTTTATCCTAAATACTTGAGATATTTATACAGCCTACTCAAGTTTTTATCAACACAGATAAGGTGGCGGTGGTGGTGGTGGTGGTGGTGGTGGTGGTGGTGGTGGTGGTGGTGGTGGTGGTTTTTAAGAGTTAATCTCTAAATAGGGGGCTGTAGTACTGAGCACTGAATCTCCTTTGCTTGATTAATTTTTATGTTAGGGAAGTAATACGAGGATTCCATCAAATGACCCATCAGTTTGAGGAAAAAGCATATCAGAATTCATGGTCAAAGCCTATATGGCTTTATGGTTTAGTCTCTAGGGGTATGTAATGCTCTTGTGAAAATAGTATTCCTCATGATAATAACGAGGAACTGGTGGGCTTCCAGGGCTGGGAGCTGAACTGAGGGGCAGTTCTACCCTGTCTAATAGGGTCACTATGAGTTGGCAAAGACTCGATGGCTGTCAGTTTGGTTTGTTTGACTTGAGTACTGGCATTCAGTGTGTTTATCGAAATCAATAAATTACAAGCATTTTTGATGTCTATTTTTTACATACAAAATTTAAATCCCCCAAGCCTCTGAAAACTGCGAAGATTTCACAGCACTAGGTTGGTACTCTCCCATCCAAGAATCAGTGAAACTGGCAGGGTGTGAGGCATTCAGGCTCCCTCAGTTCCTCCTGCTGCCTTCCCTGACCCTGGTCACTTGCTTCTATTACCTCTCTTGGACCTTACATGCATTTGAATTAGAACACCATAGAGTACAGTGCTCTACATGTGCAGCAGCTCTAACCATGTCACTCTCTGTCTCTATGAAGCCTCTTCCAACAAAATTCAAATGTGATTGTATGTGCACACATATCACACGCATGCACCAGAGCACCCTTCTTAACAGAGAGTCAGGAGGGTCTCTTAATTATTTGCTGTCCTCACTTTGGACACAATTCCCTTGATGATGAGTAGGAGAAAAGGAACATCAGGTAGTGGGGGAAACCCTAAGGAGGAACAGAGGAGAGCTTTAACTAAGAATAATGCTACTA